>NW_008622090.1:24490-48235 GCF_000691845.1 Merops nubicus
TGTTGTATTGTCTTCAGAAGAAATATGTAGTCTTGTAACTTTTAAACCTGGTTTTAAGCTGTACACCACCCCAGCTTTAAATTTTTAAATACTTCATTTTCCTTTATAGTTATAATGTTTAGAAATTCTTGCTGGTGTTAGTAGCTGCAGATCTACTTATTTATATCACACTTCTCCGTTTACATTTTTATCTATCAGTTAAACTTAAAACAGGTCACACAATAAGTCAGAAGTATTTTGTGCTAGAGTATTTAGATTTATAAGCTCAATGACTTCATTAGACTTGCTCTGGATCTGCAGCAGCTGTAGCAAATCAAACTATGATTCAAAGACTTTACACAGCAATTCACAATTATTTTGTATTTTTTAATGGACTTCTTTACTGCAGATAAAGAATGCAAATGTACACAACAACTTTATTTTTTCCTTTTCTATTAAGGAAATCTGTCATCTTTCTGTTTAGGACAGTGTAATTATAGGGATTCTACGCCAGCAATCAAATATAGGGTTCGGGTTTGAATTTTCAAATACTTTTTACTTACAGGTTTCCAGGCATCATTTTTTATTTATCTGTCAACATTTATTTAACTGGAGATTTTACTACTGAAACAAATTCAGGTTTGACAGAGAGCTGTTGTGTTTGCCTTATTATCAGAAAATAAGCATTAAATCTACCTTATTTACTCTTCAGAGACACAGCCCTGTGCTACACACAGGCTCCACAGCCCTGTGCTACGTGCAGGCTCCACAGCCCTCAGCATCTGTGTTTGCATTCATCTAAGACTCAATCCTAATATTTGAACATCTTTGTTGCCATCCTTATACCTACTCTTTAAAATCCTTTAGGAAGAAGTCTCTCAAAACAAACCTTTAGGCAAGACCATATGCTTATTTAATTGAAAAGATGCTGAGGCAAAGAAGAGCTCGACTGCTTTGCCTGAGGCCACACATTTCTCTTGACTTCAAATTGTGTGTACCTTTCCACTGCTTGCTTTGCACCAAAGCTTGTTGTGTAAGGGTGTAAAGCTTAATGCGTGAACATTCACTTTCATCAGGAAAAAAATCAGACTCCTGGCATAAAACAATATGTGAATTTTCCCTTTCTCGTGTATTCTGTTAGGTCTCTTTCCAGCGCAGGCATCTTTCCCCATGCTCAGGAGTGGTTCCCAGCCTGCCCATGTTGGCACCTCTTGCTTAAAGCCTTAGCATCAAGCAGCAGCTCCAGCTTCTGCTTCTGCACAGCCCTTTCCTCGGCACGCAGGGAAAGGAGCTGCAGGCACCCACACGGCCCACCCTGCCTGAGAATCAGATTTCAGACAAAAAAAGCTTTGTCCTTCGGCACAAATATGAAAATCAACTCATTTGGATATTTCTGACTCTACTGGAACTGCAGCCCCAGGTCACGTTGTGTTTGTAGGGAGCCAAGGAGCTGAGTAATGGCTGGAGATGTGTGGGGTTAGAAGTGCGTGTGAGCACACGTTAGCTCCTGTTGGCAGGGGATTGCCCTCATTTGTATGGAGGTCTTGTTTGAATAGATCTGCTGCACCCTACCTCTTATCTAAATCCAAAATAAAGCCCATAGTTTCCAGGAGCTTCCTTGTCCCTTCCAATCCCCTCTTCCCAACTGGAAAATGAAACAAGAACTTTAAAATTAAGGAAATTGTTTTGCACTAATTTTTTGGTACCACCTGAAGTCTAGCTATTCAGTCTGTTGAGCATCTACAATCTTAGCTGCAGCCTGGAAAAAAATAATAAATACTACACCACTACACCTTGGAGAGGAGTTCTACAAAGAAGTACGATTTTGAGCTTTGCATTAATATTTGCCTTATTCACTGAATACGGTTTTAGTTTTCATCCTGTGAACTCACATTTGGGCTTTTATACCCTTTAAAAATATATACAATAAGTTAGAAGGAGTGGTAAGTTCTTCATATTAGGATCCTTCAAAGAAAAAGTTCCATTTGGACTATCTCAGAATTGGAAATGTTTAAATTTTGCAGACTTATATTAAGAAAAAATGAGTCTTTGAGAATTCGATCAATTGAATTTTTTTTTTTTTTTGAGGAAAAATACAAATATTTCAATAAGATCTCATAGAATCACATCCAAAGATAAATAAAAATTTTCAGTCTTCACTAACCTCAAGCACCAGATCATGCTGATTTACAGCAGATTTTAATGGTCAAACACAGAACATTTGTAAGCCTCAGTGCTACAGAAAGGTGCCAATAATAATCCCATCAGGTAGATGATAAACTTATGTATGCTGAGGTCCATGCTTGGAAGCAGACACTACATTGCCTTCTCCACTGGTGATATCTTAAGTACACATGCTGAGCTACTGCCACAGCTAGACCTGGCAAATCAGCATTAAATTCACTGCAACCTGCAGTTGTGTGCAAGAAATAGAGCAAATAGCTGTGTGATTTAGTTCTTCCTCCTGTGGTTTAACTGCCATTGGCACAGTTTCCAACTGATTTAAAGCAAGCCCAGGTATGTATACGTGACCTGCTATTGGAGAACTAACAGGTAGATATGACCTCATCCATGCCTCTGATTATACAGCCGCCAGGAGTCCTTGGGCACAGTTATGAATTAGTGCTGTCTTCACCAAAGTTGCCTTTTTTTTTTTCCTCTGTCTTAATATTTAATATTTTTTTATTTTTCTGGAATAGATCTGTCTTCTCCCATCCAGGTACCCTGCTATTACATTCATTAACATTTCACTATATTGTTGTACTGAGTTACATAAATTTATTATTAAAGCTTTCTCTCCAAATATCACTATGTTTTGTTGGCTACCAAATTTATTTGAGTGCGTTACGGTCAAATGCATATATTAGTTTTCATTTTCCTTTCTTTGTGATTCATTTGTGTAAAACAATGAAAAGTATAAAGACTATTTATGACTAAAATGTGCTTCACAAAATTCTAAATTATTTTGTCCATGAGATCTTAATTACAGAGAACTTTATTCCTTAATTAAGACATACCAAACATAGATCTATAGTATAAAAAATTAGGGTTTGCCACAGGTATATTTTGGACTTAAAACTGACTTGAAAAAGATGAAGTTTTCTGGTATTTGTTAGTTGCAATATAAGAGGTAGCTTCCTGACACTTGTAAATCTGACGCTGTTTATCATGCTGTTACAGCCCTCTGATCAGGCTTTTTTTTTTTTTAAGTACTGCCCAACCCTACAAGCATTTAGTCAGATACGTAGTTTTACTGACATGTATAGATGACCTAAGATTCCATACTTACAGACATTTAAAATGTAATGGGGAGAAGCCACATGGGGGGGGGGGAGGAAAGGGGGAAGGGGGGTGCAGGTGGGGTGAGGAGAGGAATCACAAAAGCTAAACCTTTTCCTTTAAAGTGAGAAAGGATATACAACTGGAATCTTTTGTTCTTATCCACTTAGTAGCATGCTGTTTAATGACTCTAAGTGATAATGTACTTAAATAGTTAATTCAAGGGCTAATCCTCCTCTAAAATTGAGCTGGGAACAAAAGCTGAAATGACTTTTTGAAAGGGAGGGACGAGAAGAATTCTGACCCGTCTCCCGATACTTTACAAGGTGAAACCATGAAGCAATTGAGAAATCCGTGCACGGCACGTGGATTAAAGCGCTTCCTAGAAGCAGCCAGTACTGTATGTTGCCTCAACCCTCCCTGAACTTTCTCAGTAAATCCAGCAGCCTGACAGCCCGGCTTCCCGCTGGGTGGATCCTGCAACTCCAGGAGGGAATGGCACTTCTTGTTTTTAATTAGCAAAGGTGAAAGGTGAATTAAAACTAGCTGTTTGGCAAGTCAGAGCAAGGGGCTGCGTTCTGAAGAGCACCAAGGAGGAGGGTGCTCGCTCTTTTTTTTTTTTTTTTTTCCTTTTTTTTTTTTTCTTTTCCCTCCCTCCTTCTCTGAATGAATTGCCTTGCAGGAGGGACTGAAAATACAGCTTCTTCCTGAATCCACTGGCAGAGTTACTAAAGAGAGCTCAAGACACAACACTGCAGAGTAACGCCTTGGAATGTCCTCGCACTTTATAAACAATTGTCCTAGGGAGGGAATATTTTTACATGACATTTGCACAGCTTGACAAATGGATAGCCGAGGCTGTATGCTTCTCTGATGAATGTTGAATTTCCCATAGAGATACCCCACAAACTGACCAAAGAGAGAGATCAAACTGCACTGGGAAAGTAGAAGTGGAACTTGGAGCCTTAAAAAAACCTAAACCACCAAAACAACAGACAGCAGCAGTTAAGTGAAGAGCGCAAGAATTTGATCTTGGGCAGGATGGCATCTGCCCAGGACCTTTTAATCCTGGCACTATATGGCTTGTTACTAGAGTTACCGTCGGGATGTCATGCAACAGATACGAGGCAGCCAAGGTTACGTCTGTCACATAAAGGTAGGTCAGTGTGTCAGGTTTTTAAAGACTATATGCTAATACAAGTTCATTGACTTCACTGGAAGTATTGCATCAGGGTTAAATTGTGGTCCTCTGACATAGCAAAATATTCCTGTTCAGAAATCTTGTGAATTGTTTCCAGGCACTAACCTGCATCCATAATTAGATTTACTGAATTCAGGAAGTTTTAAGTGATTATTTACTGTGATGATTTTAGGCTACTGAAATATTCTTCTACCTTTAGATTTTCTTGTCATTCAATCTTATGCTCCACACTGTAAGAAGGATGTCTGGTCTCTAATAAGAGGGAAAGAAATGTAGATAATGACCTGAAATTATTGCTGAATAAATATACTATTATGCATCAAGTAAGCTTTAAATAATTAAATGTCTGTTTCACTTTTAGAATTCTATATATCTACAAATATAGCTAAAGCAGAAAGACTGAATTCCTCTGCAACCATATGATTCATTTTCTAAACTAGCAAGTGTCATCACACTATAATTAAAATGACTAACTGCCAGTGTAAGTCAGCTTGCAGTTTAACTGAGTTACCCAAAGAAAAAAAAATGTTATTCTGTCATATGTATAAAGAGTACATATAATTGGTCTGTTTTCTTTTAAATTATTTAATTTTCAGTTTACCTGCAGCTCGAATCGTTCTTCTTAGCTCCTTCGGAATATCTCCTAGTTTGGTTCTGCAGTGCATGTGATTTAAACTCTTCCTTATGATTTGTTTTTAATCCTGTGTCTATATAAAAATACCCATGCACAACCATGACATTTCAGTTCTCTGCAGCAGTACATACATTTGTAGGTTATGTACTTAGAAAGTACAGGCGGTTATTGCAGTGGAATGAAAACAATGTAAGTGTGCAAGATAAATTGATGATTGGCCAATGAGTAATAAATAGTGTTTTAATGTTACCTCTCATGCAAAGATGAAAAGAAAGTGGCTTTTTGCTGACATAGTTGGGAATGAGAAAATGGTAATTTGCTCAAGAACATTTCTGTGGTTATGAAAGTGATAACTAAGCTGCATCAGTGTGAAGTTCATTAGAATACCTATTTTAAGTATAGCTAAAACTTAAGAATTAGGATCAGCTACAGCTCCACATACAGACAGCTTTAGTCTAAACAAGGTTTAATTGTGTTTTATATAGCAAGCTAAATTACCAATTATAAAGAAAGGAGAAGCTGAATCGGATAATTGGTCTGAATGTCTTGCTAGGAAGCTGAAAGAAATAGGGTTTGCTTTTATAAGGCAGTGAAACACTTTAAAGAAAGAAAGATTTGTCATGGAAAGCTGTCTTGTAGGTAAACAATTGCTTGCTCTCAATGAAATAAATTATATGATCCCTGTTAATATACAAACCACTTCTTTTTTAGCCTAACGGTTTCAGAGTACAGTAGGAATGAGTGACAAATGCTGATTATGTAATCCTTTCCACATCTCTTAATATTGAAAATGTGCATCTGAACATTGATTTACTTCTAGGTGTAATTACCAAAGCTATCATTATTACTGATATCTGCTTAGTTCTGATGGGATAAGGGAGGTGAGAAAAGCACAGTTACTGAGACAAATAGACATACTGTTACACTGGTTCAGGACTCTGGCTTAGCTACCAGTTTTGGCAAGCTCCCCACGATGGTGCTGTGACTATTAACTGCTTCTGTGCTCACTTGTAGAAGTGATTGTTTTTCTGCTGGCTGGAATCAGTGCACATTTCACTGCATACTACTTCCATTTTCAGCAGGGAGCCAGTAATTTAGCCACAACACATCATAACTCTGATATTTTCAAGGAGATTTTAAAACAGCCATTTCTCACAGAGGGCCAAATCTCCCCTGCCTGATGTCTGTTCATTCAGATCCAATGACATGGAAAGATGTGTCTCAAGTAAAATCTCAGCCATGAACACAGACATCACTATCTTATGTTACACTTTGTAGAATACCCTGGTACATTTTTCACACTTATGAAATGTGACTGATTTTACAAGCTGTGTTACAGTTAGCGAGTGCCCGACCACATATCCTGAGCCAAAGGTTAGAAATGGCATACCTGCCTGCACCCTGGGAACAGCTATTGCAACCCTCCCAGCCAAAAGAATGTAGCAACCAAGCATGAAGACAATGAGTAAATGTCATTGCTGTATTCACTAATCAAACAGGAACAGCAGGAGGGTCCCCCATCTTAATTGCATTTACTCCAGAGAAAGGCTGCTGTGGGTACCAGCTAGGCACTGAGTGGTTATGAAGAGACAGTTGTGCCCCCTCTACAAAGCTGCTCCAGCCTGTCTTCTGAGCTGCTGTGTGGTACAGATGATAAAGCCAATATGTGTAAATTTTCAGTGTGGAGTAGTTGTGAATTCAGTTAAAAGTGTCACTGCAAATACCCTGAAACGTGAATGTAAGCGTGCCTGCTTACTACCTCCTTTTGTAACTGTGGATGCTGGTGGTTAATTGGGATTCAGGGCATTGCAAGATAGGCAAGTGCTGACTGGTAAGCTAAAAGCTTCTGTGAGGAATATGATGAGGTTTATGGACATGAGATTTTCTTGTTATAGAAGTATTTAAAACTGATCTGTTTTAAAAGTTTATAATTTAAAGAGCTGAGAGAAGGCTTCTACAAACTAGAAACAGACTCTTTGATTTTCATGAATTCACAAATTCTCTTTTTCTTTAAAAGTGATGCTCAGTGAGAGTGTAGTGAACTGACAGTGAATGGGAAGTTTTCTCTCTCGCAGCAAACCAGGCTTCACCTGCAGCGCACATATGCCTCCAAACCTACTGCAACAAGATCAGGTCCTAACCCTTGCCCAGGGGGGTCACCTGATGGATAGGAATACCACAATCCCCTTGCCAATTAAGGAATATATTGCTCAACCCTTGTTTGACTCTATGGCCATTTACTCAGCTTCAGTGGGAGTTAATGGAAGTCCTGCATTCCTGAACTACTGTTAAACCTGTCAAGTTAATGCAAACTGTAATGGTGATTTTCAGTAAGGTAGAGGATGGGTTTATTCATGGTAAACTCAAATATCAGAATTTTGCCATTCTTTTACATAAGATTGGAATTAATCCTATAATCATCTGACAGTCATTTTATGGTTCTAACTTCATCTTTAATAACCTGAACTATGTTTATATCCAGGAATTGAAGGTGTCTTCCTCAAACTGTCAGCTTGTGTCTATCAGAAAATTTACACTGCAATTAGCACCACTTTTGGTATTAGTGGTACTGTTGCACTAAAGATCAGTGTTTGATGACCAACAGAGATCTTGCTTGGGATAATAGTGTACTTCAATATCCTCATGTTGATTTGTAGAAATAAAAGTGTATTATTGCTTGTTCAGTATTACAGAGAAATAAATTTCTACATTATTAAGTTATAGGTTGACGACTACATTTAAAAGTCATTAGCTCATTTTGCATACAGTCCAGGCTCTGCCTAATGAGGTGTTAATGGAAGCCAAGCTTCAGCCCCTATTCTTTATAGGTTGCTGGTTAAATTCTTTTCCAGTATCCCACGGTTAGAGTTCTCGCAATGAGAAATATATAATTAAGGTGAAATCCGCACATACTACATGTTAAAAAGAACTGTTTATATTACTGACTGAAATGGATTTGGTTTCCAGAGGACAGGAGGGATATATTTATATAAGCTTAATATAAGCCTAAGAGAGCTATACTAGAAGCATGTAGGCCTGAAGAGCCCATGAAGGGTGTAATTGTGTAGTTCAAGCATTACATATGTTTTGCTGTGTATTTCTGATATCTTTTTTCCCCTTGGTTAGTGAATATGGTAAGAAGCAAAGATATCACAGTATGAAAAAGAAATGTTGAGCCTTTACAGTGGCCTGTACAATTATGCTGCTGCAATGGGATCTGGTGTAGGTGGTTTCACACAGAGATTTGCAGATCTTGAGGAAATTTATTTTTTTTTTTTTAATTAAGTGAATTGAGGGATTTTGGCTCAACCTCATCTCGTGTTGTATAACTACGCATTGGACACTGTTCATGTATGGAAAAAATATTGTTAACTAGCAGTTGTGTCTCCCTTATCCCTCCCAATATCTCCCTTTTTCCTGCTATGGGAACTGCTTCCTACTTTCTATAGTAGAGTCAAGCTGCAGCAGGCAGAAGGAGCACACTGAATTTAGAAGGACATAATCTAGATTAGAAAATTTATCCTCCAAGCATAAATATATCGAACAATGGTAGCAGATAACTAACTAAGTGAAAGGTAAAATGTTGCAGCAGAAAAGTTATAATTTTCATGTTTATATACAGATTTCAATATATAGAATGCATAGTATAAAATCTTTACTGTATAAGAATTAAGATTTGTTAGGGCTAGCTAATAATTTTTGAGGGCTACTGAAGTCTATTACAGCAGAAACAATGCTTCATTGTCATTTATAGGAGCCAAATCTTCAGCACACCCACTTTAAATTTCTTGATTTTAATTGTAATTTAGAATTAGTGTTAATTAACACTAAGAATTTAATCATGCTTAACCACAATATCTTACTGTGTTCTCTAGATAGGTGGCAGCAAAATTTACTTAGGGACTAATGACTACATTGAATAACAGAAATGCAAGGAATTTTAAGGCAGGAGTTTGTGAATTCTGAAGTAGAGAAGTGTATTTAATACAAGTAGAGCATTTTCATTTAGTAATCACCTGGCCACATAAATCATGGGTAATTAATGACTAGCCACATAACCCATAACTAAATCATAACTAATTCAACTTCATGCATGAAAATGTTTTCTATTTTTAACAGCTTTTCCTGTAGTAGAATTTTGGTTTTGAATGACTAGGAAAGACTAGTTTTTGTACCAAGGTAAATTTAAATTCAAGATTCATGCTAGGTATAAATCACCTTGAGTTTGTACAAGAACAAGGTTTTAGCGTGTCTTTTATGCTTACACATAGCCAAGAGAAGTCTGTATTAAAATAAAGATAGGTGGCTATGTGTATGTATATACATGTGTGTATGTATGCATTTATTAAATGTGTGTGTATATAAAAATCAGACTAAAGTCTGGATTTTTCTTTCAGGGAGTTAAAGTGCAGTATAATTCTGAGGGTTTAGGAACTAAAGCCCTGTATTATCCTGTGTACGGCTCCAGGTCTAAATGTGTTTGGATATAGGGCTAATAACCAGAATTACCAGTGTTTGGAACAACCCACATGACAAGCAGTTTCTTCTTCTTACCCACATTCTCAAAGGCCACAAAGAAGTCAATGTCATCTTAGAAATGTCTTAGATCTCTGGGCCACTTGTAAGGTAGGATGAAGAACTTTTGCACCCCTTCTCCCTCTAAACAGACAACTGATTCTTTACCAACAGCTAGGACAAGCTTTAGGTTTATTATTCATCTGTATCACAAGAGGTGACTGGCAGTAAGTTCAGGAGTGTTTCCAGGTAAACCTAGAGGGATTTGCTCACCATTTTGGCAGCGAATCCATGCTCGTTCCTTTCATAACTGCATTTTGTTGACAAAGGCTTCTGTAAGTGTTGCTGTAGCAGAGCTCTGAAGCGATAAGCGGCACCGCCAGGGATGCACGAAGCAGACTGTTTGCTGCGTAACATCAATCATTTTCCTGCTTTTGCTTTGAAAGAACTAAGTACCATCTGAAGGTGCAAGACCAGAATATCCTGCATGCTGCTGCTTCTATACAGCTACCTCCCTGCTTTCAAAGTGATAACACCATCTGCTGTTTTAAAGTCTTCATCAGATGTTGTACTCATTGTTATTTCACTGAAAGTAAGAGTTATATTTTACTTAAATGAAAACAGGATTAATGCTGTTTTGTATGATTTACAGGGTGCTGTGCAAAGGTGAGCATCTGTTTCAGGCCTTTTGAGAAACTTTTGGTCCATAAATATTCTAAAAGTGTGCAATGGGAATACTAAATATTAAAACTGCCACATTGATTTTCTTTGTGTAGCCAGGAAAATATGATGAAATTATAGCATGCAGCCAGTATTAATTAGAAAAAAAACCCAATAATCTTAATTTCTTAAAGAAATCCATAGCCTGTAGGGATAAAGATGATAATCTTTATTTTACAAAAGAAAAACCTTCTTAACTTGAGTATACTGTTTTAAATATTTTGTGTTGGTTAGTTAATGTTTGGCATGTAAATAATCAGTTAAAGATTCATGACTAAACATGAAAGAAAATGTTAAAACAAAAAAGAATTAAATTATTGTATTATAAAAAATCTCAAGTTTAGTTATAATTCCAAACTTCTGTAAAAAAAAGGATGTCAACAACTTTGAAGAAATAATATTTGTGACATTTTAGAAATAAACTCCGTATTTAAATTGATGAAAAATGTAAATTGTCATCACTGAGATTCAGTTTGAGGCATCAAATGAGTTTTCTCTGTACATTATAGCATGTAAAACCATCACAGTTCTCTTAGAGCATAGTTTCAAAACCAAACGGTATCAACCTATTGTTATTCCAAATCTATCATCTCACAGTAACAAATTCATTTATCCCTTTATATCATTTATCCCTTTATATCAATTTTTCTGATTGCCTTCAAGGCTACAAATTCTTATTTGGGAAGAGAGATTTCACCTTGTTAATTAATCCAATTGAAGGCTGACTTCACTGTGTTTCCCCTCTAAGCAGTCCTGATAAAGCTATAAATTGATATGCTTTCACTCCTGCCACATCCCTTTGGCAAGCTGTTTTACAGCAGTCTAATTTTTTTTCCCCTTTCAAAACAATGTAAAGCAGGCATATATCATTACTTTTTTTTTCTTACCCTGTGATGATTTTCTTGCATATAAAGAACACCTTCATAAAAGTGTTTTGAGATAATATTTTTTTTTTAGAAATAACATTACAAGCAGAAGGAAGGGCTTCTCTGTTTTTTTCCCAGGGTTCCTCTGTGACATTTCTTGGTGTTAAACCTTTCCAGAAGATTCGTTAAGCTGCAGCACATTATGACTAAACATCCAGATACACTGCTTAGCCACACTGCTCCAGGTGCATATATATTGTCTTAGTGATATATAGAATCTTTGTCTATCTTCTAGTTTACTCTCATTCTTATTTTACCTGTAATTTGCAGGATCTCTGGTATATAATGGCATGTCAAAGGTTCCTTTTACAGTTTCTATGCAAGTATATACAGGAGGTCTGTAACCACAAAGATGTCAACAAAGTGATACCTGCCAAACATCTTGGCCCTGGCATGACACACAGACTGTATGTGTAGCCAATAGCTGCAAAACTTCGATCACTCCTGTAGCTGAAAAAACAATTTTTGAGGGAATAAAATTTGAATCTCATCTTTAAATTACTTCTTATTAATCTCAGATGAAAGCAGATAATTGGTAGTTTTTATGTCATGTCTTGCTATCCTGTCTCAATATATACTTGGTATGCTTTTTTTATCTTTCCTATCAACGGGAATCTGCTCCACTCTTCTTAAAAGTCAAGGAGAATCTTTCAGTTGCTTATAATGATTTAAGATTTGTCCAAGAATGCAGTGCAATGTTCCAGATTGAAGCTTCATTTGCCTGGTGGAAGTGCCATCCAGTTAACTTGTACATTTCACAGTACAAAATAAATGAAGTTTACCAGGAAACAGCAATACTCCCTGCCATGCTGTCTCTTTGCCTTTGGTGGAGAAACTTGGTGCTATAACACTTTCTGGAACTCACCTGTCTGTTACTGATAGACTCCTGGTACTTTGGTCTCCAGCATCAAGGAATAGACTAAAACCTGAAGTTTTCAATGCTTCTGCAAATTAAAAATTCAACACAAAGGAAACCCTGTAATAGTCTAATGGCAAAGTCTGCATTGCCAAAGACATACAATATCTAGCTTCTAAAATTATATTATCAGTCTTAGTTGAATTTGCTTGATATAAGCCTTCAGATCAAAAACCTATTTGTGAACGGTATCTTTCCAGTGAAGAAAAGTTGTGACAGACATGAGATTTCTCTGCTTTGTGTGATCTATTAATATACAGTTAACATGTTCCCCAGGAATATTAAATGTCAAAATACAGAAGAAATGAAAGGTAAAAAAATTCATTAATGAAAAAAAAAACAAAACAAACCCTCAGTCAAATAAGAGTTTGTTAGCTAAAAAGAGAGGAAAGAAAGAAAGTGTCACTGATGACTTCTCATATCCTATTGGCTTGAGCAAAAGACATTCATTATTTATAGGAATTTGATGACAGGCAATATATAGTCCTCTTCAGGCTGTGATTTGGCAGCAGCAGCTAAGAAATAAAAGATGTTTATGATCCTTGTGAAATCATGTTGCTAATATTTCTGCTTCATTGGTACTGAAGAATTTCAGGTTTTAGGAAATTCATTCATTCAGTGCCTCATGTAAAGTTTATCCCCTGTTTCTATTTCTTTAAATACCCCAAATATATTAATATACAAATTTAAAAGGTTCTTAACTGGATCCCTCTGGTATGATGCGTTTGTTTTTTGTTGTTTGTTTTTTCTTTTTTTTTTTCCAAACTACTTGCAAAATAATTCTCTAAAACAAGAAAAAAGTACATGCAACAAATGGAGATTTCACTCCTCTTAACATCCTTAATGTATCTATTCTCCACTTCTGTGTTTATTTTTATCTAAAGGATTCCTGACTTCATACTGTGAAGCAATTGAAGCTTCTGTAGGGAGTTAAACAATAGGCTTTTGGGCTTTTTACTGTTGCTAAGTTAGCTTTATAGGCTTTTTCTTGAAACACATTTGTTAAACAGACCTAGTAAAATAGTGAATACAGCTGTAAATATATCTTTTATTTGTTGCTGTGCAATAAACATCACAGGGATGTTGGCCTTTTCTTATTCTGATCTTCCTGACACTGGTGAAAGGAAACTGTAAAAAATGAATGAAAAGTGTCTTACACTGATTGCAGAAAACAGCAGTCCCCAAATACCTAAGGGTCAGTACCTTGTTTCTCTTTCAACAGATGGTTTATCCCAGCAGTGTTAAAACTTAATAATAGCAAAATAATAGGTTGCTTGATGTGAGGGAATTATTCCAGATAGGACTATTCACTGGGGTCATCACTGAAGGTCATTTTTCAACCAGAAAGCTAAAGGTTAGCAAGTGTTGCTCAATTTCATGAGCTCCTGTGACTATTTATGATTAAGCTAAGTGCTTTCCCGTGGGTGTGTGGTAAAAGCCAAGAGTAAGGAAAATAAACCCATTCCTTTGTGTATTAAATATTTCACCTCAGTTGATTGAGAATGGTATGATTCAAAGCTTGAAAATATGCATTGTTTGGGAGCCCAGAAAGATGTAAGTTCTCTTAGAGAACTTCTTCTTATTCACATTGCTGCTGCTGACATGTCTTGTCTTTATGTGCCTGTGTTTACAAGCAGTAAGTCATTATTTTCTCTTCTCTGCTTATCTTAGGCATGACCATGTTCCTCTGCATATTTTCAGGTTGCACAAGTTTCTGAGATAGTAGTTATTTCTAAACACACTATTGAGGAGATGTTAAAGTATTCAGCAGTTTGAGCATTTATTATATCTCAGAACCAAGCTGCAAACAGTCCCAAGCTATTTACTGATTCCATAGTATTCCTTGTTGACTGACTGCAGCTTCTGTGGGTCAACACTCAAACACTGCTGGGTTATTTCCAAAAGACATTTCTATTTCATTTCCAAAATAACTGGGTTATTTCATTTCTAAAATACTTGGATTCTTGTAAATAAAATGCTTCTCAATTAGAAGATAAAATAGTGACAATAAAGAGCTGTTCTCTAACAACAGCTTTGAATGCAGCATACTATTCTTAAATTCTGCTGCTAAATATATGAAACTTTTAATATAAAAATATAACAGAGACCTTACTTCACTGTTACTAAGAATGACAGCAAACCTCCCACAAACTTCTGTAACTTATGTGGACAGGATATTCCTTGTTCCTGAACTGATTTTGTGAAAGAATGGGGGGATCCATTTGGTTGTTGCACTTATCTTGGAAATGTGTTTCTGTCTCTCCTGAGTGTAGATGGACAATAATAGTCAGCTTAAATCAGAGGCCTCGTTTACATGCAGATAAAAGTAGGTGAGATAGATTTGAGATGAATGTCTGATGATAGGTCTAGGAAGTTACACATCCAAGGATAAAACCCTTTAACCGTGAGTGACTTACTGCAGAGCTTACAAGCTGCAGTACTATTGCCTTGATGAAGTATAAGTGAAGACATTACAACTAAGTAGTGTGTCTTTGATCTAATAACGATCTGGAAGATGAGAGTGAAGGTGTAGTCACTTGAGCAGTGACTTGAGCAATGTAAGTGGTTACCATAGCTGCTGGACACAGTTATCTCTGGACCATAGTAATGAATTCAATGTGTTCTGCAGCTGTTTCAGAGCATGATATGCTGATTTTGTTTAAGCACAATATGCTGATTTATTTTAAGTGTATGATGATGACTTAGGTTAAGCAGCCCTTGGAACAGTTTAAACTAAACTGGTGCAATATTATATTGAAATAGATGAGGCTCTCACAGCTGCCTGCCAGAGTTCAGCTACTCTGGCCAAGAGGCAGTAACAAACAGAGATTATATACAAGCTGTTTAAGTTATTTCTGCTACACACAAAATGGCCCTATAGACCATATCCTTAAACTTTGATTCTATAAATACTCCATCATCTGTGTACCTTTAATCAGAAAAATGACTCCATTGATTAAAAGTTAAGTTGGGGTTTGTTTGCAAGATCAAAGTCTAAGGCACAGATTCTTTGTGGCTGTCCCTGTAGTGTGATTGATTAAAACTAATAATGAGAAAAGTTGTTCTATTTTGCCCATACCCCAGGCATTACTAAGCAACATGAGACTTTGACAATTTTGATTTATGTGTACAATTTCACTTTCTATTTTATTTTTTGGTTAAAACACTTATGAAAAGGCTTGAGACTTACAATTTGCCACAATCCTTTGCTATAAGAAAAATAGTATTTTCAGAAAATTTTTCTTTGAGGATTTCATAGAGCACGGTAATATGCGTAGGTGCTTTTCATTCAGAATTGTGAAATAGAGGTTACAAATTTACAAGTGCTATATGTGGTCTTTATAATATTCTTGACATGGAACAACCCTTTTGTTAGAAAATGCAACAAATTACTTCATAATATCAGGTTAATGGGTTGGATTTTTTTTTTTTTTTTGTGGTTTCACATTAACTGCTTTAATGTGTAATAGCACTAAAACCCTTGAGCTGTAAAATTAGATCTCTGAGCTGTTGAAAATTCCTTGTACTCATAATTTAAAAATAAAACAAAACAAAAAACTTACAGCATAGGGATTTGAAAATAATAATAACTGATGTTTATACTTCTTGTGAAACAGCTCCCGAAGTGTGTTGTGAATTTAATAGCCGCACAGAAATGTTCCACCTTGGGATTGTTGAAAGGTAACAGACATATTGACTTATACTGATACCTGATACTATTGCCTGGGAGTGTTGTAGGACCCATGGGGAGTATCTGAATGGTAGAATTGTCATGTCTTAGCATGTTCTATATTTTAAATGGTGTAAACTCTAAATTCATACAAAGGAAGTAACTTTGCAGTCTATGATGAAAAAGTGTTTCAGAGTTTTTCTAAATTAGTCATACAGTATACCCATGACTGTAGTCCTTCTATAACCTTGTTGGTGTGGCTTGGCTTCTGTGTTTAACTGTTCACAATATGATGGAGAGTTTCTACAGATGTGGATTTCTGTGTAAACTCTGTCACAGTGGTTTTGCTCTAAAAGTGCTTGGTCCTGCAGTCTGTAAGATCTGCTCTTGCCAGGATGTTGTAGTTTTGATGGCAGAGGTTAGGTATTACTGAGTCCCACACTTATGGCTGTATCTGCACAGGGTAATAACGTATTTCTGTTGGCATCTTGGAGTTCTGCAGTTGTTTTCACAGAAGTCGTACTAGTGCTGACACTACTTGGTCACTACAGGATTGTTTACAGACTTTTAAAAATGCATCTGAGAGCACAAAAGGCTGGAGATCCTGGTAGCAGCTTACATAGTTGGATTAGAAAGCCTTTAGGCTGAGTAACATTATTGATTGGACAAGACTTTGTTTTAATTATCAGTTCCTAACCTAAGCAATTACTGATTTCTACCCTTGTAAAGGCCTCACACCTGCTGAAAACTGTAGATGGTGAACTTTAATAAAGACCTCACAACTGCTAGTAGCTATCTTAGATGGTGAACTCCATAAATCTGATGTGATGCTTATGGAAGATATAGTACCCATAAAACACTGTGTGCAAATTTAAGTTAAATCCTTTTATAATTAAAAATATTTCTTTTGGGAAAGAAGTGTTACAGTCTTTCTCTTTCCTGGACAGTTTTCCTATTGGACTGGTTGGATCATCAACAATGTGTTAATAATCTATTAGGATTGAGAAATATGGATTTGCTTTGAAGTTTTATGAAAAACTTTCAACAAGCTCTTGGGATCCTCAAGTATTTAAGCCTTGTTAAATATCTTTTTTTTTTTTTTTCCCAGTAGAATTATCTAACCTAAATATGAGAACAAAACTTCCTTCCAACTACCTGTTGTTTTGCTTAGAGAGAATGAAATCTTTGATATCTTTGTGGAGTGTGACACTGGCAATAAGAAATATTAACAAGGACATTCCTTAATAAGAAGCAATCTTTAGAGCAGAAAATAAGAACGAAAAATGAAAGAAATAGTTTCCTATATGTTTATGTCAGGTCCCTTGGGTTTTCTCTGTTCTTTCCCCTGCTGAAATAGTCTGAGATCTTCTCTTTATCACTAGCATATCCACTTCTTAACAAAGTGATACTCACCTTTCTGCATCCCTAATGTTTTCCTACTGCAGCATGCATAACGGTGTCCTAGACACTAAAGTCTCCCTTATAGCAATTCTCTCCCTCTCATGTAACATTCAACAGTATTCTTGGAACACTTTATATACCTCAGCTGGTTTTTTTTGGCTCCCTATGTGGACAAAAAGTAGCAGAGGTATGTTTGTTTCTGCCTGTGCTTGTTAGCAGGTCAGTTTGCATGTGCTAACAGACCATTTTCCTGCTAACTGGATTAATTGGATGACTTTATTCTCCCTTTCTGTGAAGGAACTAATGTAGCATTTCCATTTCTTAACTGTTAATTTTCATGAAACTTGGAAAAAATGTCTTTTATATGGCCCTTACTTCCCACCTTGAAATGCTGGGGTTTGAACCCCAAACCCCAAATTAATGTTGACATATGGGTGATTCCCACAGCCCTTCATAAAGAGGTGGTGAGTTTGCCTTAGAGCTTCCCCCCAGGGTGCGACCGGCCCTGCAGGGAGAGCCATAAGGGAAATGAGCCCCAGGAGTCCCGCACTGAGTTGACAAAGGTCAGGGGTCTGCTTGGGGATAAAAGCCGGGACCACTTGCAGGGAGTCAGGAGTGTCTGTCTGTGGAGTGCACTCCACAGAGCTTCCTGGTTCAGGGCAAACCTCCTGACTCTCCCTGGAGCTGGGCCCTGGTCTGTTCAGACCTCTGAGAATGCAGGCTGATCGGGTGAGAGTCGCCATGTGGGCACCTTTCTCTGATGTATTTAACTTACTGGTTTGGCTGTTTCCCTTCCCAACTATGGGAAATCTTGGTTTGCTGTTTATACCACCTGTTGTGGGCTGAGTCACATCTTTTGTGGGATCGTTGGGGGATGGTGTCAATCATGTACGAGCTGGTTGACCTGTTTGTACCCCCAGCGGTCATTCATATCATAGCATTTTTGTATGCAACACAGTCTGCGTATTGGTTGATCTTCCTGCTGGTGCTATCGTTTTTGTTGGGCCTGGTCATTGGCAAAACACACCTGTTTCTGAGAAACTTGAAACTGATTGGAGAGATATCACGTGTCATAGAGAACAAATTGATAAATTAATTGTGTCACCAATGACCAGAGTGACGAGAAAACCTCATTTTGTTAGGAAATCAGACTTTTGTTTTCATCACAAGAGAGTCAATCTTTACTATGATTGTTCCTCATCCTCTCTTTTAGTCCTTCCAAACTGATATTTCAAGACAGATAACCTACTGTCAATTCTGTAGCAATGCAGTTATCTTTTCCAATACTTGCTACGGAAATTTCAATCTCCAGTGTTATAAATAGCTGTTCCTAGGAAATCCAGTTGGCCACCAAGCACAATTTAGACTGAAAATTTATTACATGAGTTAAAGACACTAGGTCTGCATTCTTAAGGATTTAAATGTTTAAAATAATAAATATGTAGAGTTTGATTCTTGTTTTTTTTATCCTGTCCCAATAATTGTAGTAACAAAGTGATAAATCAGTATTTGGAAGAGATTTTCTGTGATATTCCCTGCTTTCAGATGGGTTAGAATTATTACCCCATCCCTTCCCTGTAGGATTTTGACATGGTCTTATACCAAGGGGAGTCTTGGAGATGCACACACATGTGGAGCTTTCTAGAGAGAGAATATTAAAGCAAGAAGACGAGGAATGAAGAAGATTGTTATCTCAATATATAGTGCTAAAGGAAAAGAACATCTGGGGAAAAAAAAAATCACATAAGGTCTATAGGACTGTGGAAGATGAAAAAGTTCTTACTTGAAAAACATGCAGACTGGGAATTTTAAAGACCGGATAGCTAGTCTAGTGAGACAGTTTTATCTAACCTACATCAACCCCAATATATCAATATCAGCTAGGTTTTCACCAAAAGACTTGGTAATATGAACAGTGGGGAGGAAAAAAAAATTTTGTCAAGCTAGCAGCTGACAATTGTGTAGACAAGCAAGATGAAAAATAAAATCTTCAGGTATGTAAGAATACCCTAATTTAGGAGCCATAACAAAAAAAAAAAAAAACCCAAACCTCTCTGATTACTTTGTATTACCTTAGATGATGACACTCATCTCTGAGTGATACACTATTAATATATTGGTTTATACTGTGCTAACAAGTAGTGTTATTTATCAGTATTCTCCAAAGTACGCAAGTACAGCAGCACTTGAAATAAAGTGCTTTGAAATACTAAGTCAGATAAACTAAGCTTTTTCCTTTTATTTATTGTACTGTAAATGAATTCCAAAGATTCTGTTGGGCTTATGAAATCTAATTTCTCCTTAAGGTGCTGTCATTTATTCTTTTGTAATATTTATCTAGATACTGTTAATAAATTTCAATTTTGCAGATAGTTTAGGAATGTTAAAACAATAATTCTTGACTCTCAATTACCAGAAACAGTAACAACACTTCTAAAGAGAAAATGACAGGTGTTGTCCTCCAATTCTAATTTCAAATCCCATATGAACTGTCTTAGTAATTCTGAGACTTCAGTATTAATACCTTGAGCTACAGTACTTTTGAAGTGCTAGGTTCAGAAATTTGACGGTTTTTAAGAATATAACTGTTAAGGTTTTTTTAAAAAAAATGTCATTTTCAATATTACAAGAAGTTGTTGGAAACAGAAAGACCAAATATTGCAAAAAACACACAGTACATTGAAAGAGCCTTGAATTTATTTTCTGTAACAGAACATGGTTTTTTGGAAGGTCTGAAAGTATGATCCCCCATTTTAACAACTGCAAAGAAATTTTCAGTCACTATTTACTGCAAGGAAACTTATACTTCTGCAGGCTTTTTATGGTTTTGAGTTTGAGTGCTCATTCCTCACATTTCACCTTAGCTTTGTAAATCACAAACACAGGACTCAGGAACACACTCAGTTTGCAATGGTTTAGCAAGTCATATGGCATCTGGGTGCACATGCACAGCCGGCAGCAAATATCAATTAAAGGGATTTCACAAAATCGTTGTGATTTGAGGTCAAAATTACTTTGACTCCGAGACATCTAGTTATCACAAGTCAGTTGATGCATGTTAACTTGTCATCTCATCATAACTTGGTCATGCATCAAATCCCCATGAGTTCATGTGTCATGGATACTTCTGTTCTGTTAGCCTCAGTGGGCTGTTTCTTTTGTTATAATGGTTTCTGGTTGATTTAAAAAAAAAAACAAATCCATCTAAGACTCTTGTTGCTCTTCTTTTTGCTTGTGGTTTTTTTTTTTTTTTAAGCTAATTTTTACAATTCTTCAGGGTCCAGAAATATGTGTGATTGGTATCGTATGTTTATGTAAATTCCAGCTGATAATACAAAGATTTAAATTTACTTTAAATTATTTTGGTCCTTTTTATTTTTTTTTTTTATGTTTTACTTTTGGTTTTGAATATCTTCTGAAGCTTCATATCATAAGGTTATTTTTTTTTCTTTTTAACTATTATTCCTTGTTTAAGGGAGCCAAATCTAATTCTGATGACTTGCTATTATTTAATGTTTCAAGTATAGCTGCTTTCTCAATTTTTGAATAAAATTTCCTTTGATATGTTCCAAAAGAAGCCATTCTAAGAAGGAATCATATAACATGCAAACCAGAACTTTCTTAAATGTTTTATTATGCCACATAGTTAGTTTACTAAAGAGATATTCAAGACATTTTCTAATGTAATATTATTCTTTTGTGTGGACTTATTGATCTCAGCCAAGACCATGTCATTAACATTCTCTTCAGCAGAAGTGGTGCCATATCTTTACGGTACTCTCCATGTTCTCTACAGACAGCAGTTTAAGAAATAAATATGTTTTTTATATTTTAGAATATATTTACTTTGTTTCAGCAGTATTTATTTAATATGTATGGATTCTTGTTTGTAGATTTGCTCAGCTTTTCTACCCCTTGTTTTGTAGCTTATATCCCTTTCTCAGTTTTGTGGGGTCTGGATGAAGAAAAATGTATTTTTTATATGATTTGATTTTCTTGAGTGGACCTTTCTTCTACTGTATTTGAATATTAATTTGAGAACACAAGAAACACTTGTTAAATTTTCAACTCAAGGTAGAAGATTTACTTTGACTTATGAAAACAATTTAGTACAAAAGAAATCTAGCAGTCTTGGAAGACCTTTTCATCTGTAGAGTACTAAACCTTTTGTTCCTCTGTAGAGATTTTAAAGAAAGATTGCAAATGATAATTACGTTGTTAAATAGAGCTTGGTTGGCTTAGAAAAATATTTCTGTAGCTCAACAGTAGGAATAATGGGAATAAGCAATTATGCTTTGATTATTAGTCCTTGCACAGTGTATGTTTTGAGATATGTGCAGCTCTGCAGGCTTATGGAAGAGTGTCTGGAAAGCTGCCTGAAAAGGGCCTAAGCTCAATAGCTGGCTGAATATGAACCAGCAGTATGCCCAGGTGGCCAAGAAGGCCAACAGCATCCTGGCTTGTGTTAGAAATAGTGTGGTCAACAGGACTAGGAAAGATACCATCCCCCTGTACCCAGCACTGGTGAGGCTGCATCTTGAATACTGTGTTGAGTTTTGAGCTCTTCACTACGAAAATTACACTGAGGTGCCAGAGCGTGTACAAAGAAGGACAAAAAAAGATGGAGAAGGGTCTAGAGAACAAGTCTTACTGAGGAGCGGCCGAGGGAACTGGGGTTGTTTAGCCTGGAGAAAAGGAGGCTGAAGAAGACTTTCTTGCTCTGTACAATTACCTGAAAGGAGGTCATAGAGAGGTGGGGGTTGGTCTGTTCTCCCAGATAATAAGTGACGGGACAAGAAGAAACATCTTCAGGTTGTGCCAGGGAACGCTTAGATTGGATATTAGGAAATATTTCTTCACGGAAAGGGCTAAAGATTGGGACAGGCTGCCCAGGGAAGTGTTGGAGTCACCATCCCTGTAGATATTTAGAAGACATGTAGACATGATGCTTAGGGACATAGTTTAGTGGTGGTTTTGATAGTGTTACATTAAGGATTGGAATTCATAAGGGTCTTTCCAGACTAAATATTCTGTGATTTTATATTTTATGGTGTTTCATCATCAAAGAATCATCACAGAATGGTTTGAGTTGGAAGAGACTTGAAAAATATCTAGTTCCAATCTACCTGCTGTGGGCAGGGACATCTTTCACTGGTCTAGGTTGCTCAAAGCCCCATCCAACCTTGCCTTGAATACTTCCAGAGAGGGGACATCTACACTTCTCTGGGCAACCTGTTTCAGTGTCTCACCACCCTCACAGTGAAGACTTTACGTTTAAGACACCAAAAAAAAGACACAGGGCTACCCTTGAAAAGATACAAGGGCACCCTTTGTTGCAACCCACCCTATATGTCCCTAATCCGATGCTTCAGGTCCTGCAGGCTCTAAGATACTTTCTTCAGGTGAGAAAGGATTTTTTTTCTCTTCCTTGATAATTTGGATTCAAGTTTTAACTGTTTTGTTGAGCACTAGAGAATGGTAACATCTAGAGGCAGGCTTCATGCTCACTTTGGTGTGAAATTGTCAGGCACCTGTTTCATATGTCCTTCTGACATAATCAGGATTAAACTGGCCATTTGATGTCAAAATAAATCTTCTGCTCTTCCCCAAATTTCTCCTCTCTTTCATAATGCTGACACTTCACTTTGCTGTAACTTTAAGAAAATCCTGCTAAGAGATTCAGTTGCAATATTGTTGACTACCTTCCTCTGGCACTTTTGCTTTACAACTTTTTCTGTGATGTTCATGTTGTTATATGAAGTTGGAAACTGTTGTGTCCTGTAACCCTAACTGATGTCTGGAATATTACTAACTCCTGGGAGTTCTCCTAAACCATGGACATTTTTTTTTTTTTTTTTTTTTCTTTTTTGGGGGGGAATTACTTTTAGCTGTTTGGAACAGGACTTTATAATCCATGTATCTCCAAATTTTTGTGACATCAGTTGTTAGGATTTGTCAACGGCAATGAGAACAGAGACATCAAATTATTGGTCAGCTGCAGAAGATAACTCTTAACTGGTTCTCATTTCAGACCAGCAGTAGTTAGAACACTATTAACTTACTTAGAGAAGGAGAAACGCCTACAGATTTTCTGACAAATTATCTGTTATTGAAAACATTTAATCTGAGAATAGAACATACTTGTTGGTAGTGGAATTGTCTAAGTTTTGACTCCCAAAGCTGTTAACATTTTTTCAGAAATGACCTTTATTTTCTGTTTGCTCCTTTAAACTTCTGCTGCAAACTGGAAAAAGTCTGAATACTCTTCCAGTAGCATTATGTTCTGTGGTAACTCTGAGACATGGCCAAAAAATAACCAAATGCTTAGTCAAAATAATTAAGCTTTTTGATGTAAGACAAATGTAAGCTCTCAAACTGCAACAAATTCCTGAGTAAAGTTTATATGGTTAAATTAATAGATTACATTTCTGATGTACTGTTCAGGTTATGCAGAGTTTTGCAGCAGATGCAAAACTTTTATCTGTCCTTGGATAATCTGGAAAG
>NW_008622090.1:48266-58991 GCF_000691845.1 Merops nubicus
ATTGAACAATAGATCATTCATGACTACTGAATAAGTGGCATGTTTTTGTTTTCCCAGTCTGAGCATTTCTAAATTGAATACCCTTTTGTGTCTGTTTTTGTGTTAATAGCATACATTCCTTTAGATAAGGATTTTATGATGATCACTGATGATATAAGAATATGTGGGATTTGCTGAGAATTGTAAAAACTGGTGCATAATGGATTCAGAAATATCTGGTTAATCATGCATTGTATTCTATATAATTTCAAGATTAACTTGGCAAAGGGGAATAGAAAGGACAAAGCCTTCCTGCTTACATGTGTATCACATTTCTATTAATTTTTTTTATGCATTAAGGTCAGTTGAACAAGACTTGAGCTATACTTTGCATGCTGAAACCTATCCTCTGAGCATGTGTTCGAGACTTCTTTGAACATATCCTCTGACTTCAGTTGGCTGAGGCTCTTCTGAACTTTTCCAAATTTTGAGGGAACTTGTGTTTTAGGAAACTTAATTAGTTTTGTTTTCACTGTAACCTTACTGTAAAATCTGGACAGAACTAGCTCACATACCACTGCCCAAGCTGGGCCTTTTGTTTTGTTTTAATTACTCCTTAACTTGGTCTTGGGCTTCTTGTGTGAATGAGAACTAAGTAAAACCCCAAATTAGCAGTGTAGTGAAGATGTGTGATCCTTTCAAACATCACTTCTTTCTTTCTGTTCATAGCTCACTAAGCCTCCTCAAGGTGTTAGAAGTATGCTGATGAATTTGTACTGTTTGGGAAGCAAAGTTTAATTTAGACTCTGGTGGTTACTAATCATATTCAGGCAGAGTATTCCCTTCTGATTTATAAAATAATATGACAGTAATTTTTCTGGGATTTTGTGAATCCACACCCAGTTTGTGGTTGTTTAAGATTCTGCAGTCTTCCATAGTGGCTATCCCTATATTCCTATAGTTACACTCACTTAGGATCTGCGATTCTACCTATACTAGAGAAGAAATAGTCTGTGACCATCCTCTGAAACAATTTCAGGGCCAGGAGGAAAGGAAAGGGAGAAAGTCATCCCCTGGACCCATCATCTATATGCTGCAGTCAGAACCATGATAGATATATTCCACAGCCTTCTCATTATTTACAGGGTCCAGGTCATCACAGCAAAAAGTCGGGGAGCAGGAATTGAAGAATTTAATCTATAATGACAGATCAGTATCAGTGTAATCTTGACCTATGTTAGTTGTTTTCTTACAAGTTGTCCCATGTTGCAGTGTTACAGACACATTTCTCTTTACTTGAAATATTGTAGTATTATCATTCTACTTATTATTATTTCAAATAACAGCAATAACTAAAGAAATTTTTCTGTCTAGGCCCAGGTAGATGTAATGCTGATAAAACAGATCATGTGTATTTTTACTTATCTGTACAGTTTTAATCCTTACCAATATACAATTTGGGCTATGGAAAATAAGAAATAATGAGGTAGATCTCAGTTTTTATACATAATCTTGCAAAAGCTATACCCTTGCTCAAATGAAAACATAGAATTTTGTATAAGTTAATACTGCTTCTTTTTGAAAGATATAACAATAATAAATACAGATATAAAATAAACTTGCCATAAAAGCTATGCTGATTTTTCAGATTATGTGAATGATATTCAAAGACAAAGTCCATATACTACACAGGTCCTGATTGGAATAACCTGTCATTTATTGTTTGGCTCTTGTAGTGTTTTGGATTTCATAATTATTTAAATATAATGTTTGCTGTCCTTATTAAATACTGTATTTTGCAGTGTATTATTTTGATACTTATCAAGCATGATAGCTGCTTTCCTATTCTTCCCAGTAAGTAGCTTCATAAATTGCTTGTTGATTTTGTGACTATATTGATAGATATAAGACTCAACTATTGGTAATTCTTGTATAACTAAATACAATATTTCAATACTATACCTTAGTTTTTAAAGAAGGCTTCCATGTCATTTTAATAGCACTTGAAGTTCTAAAGTCAGGTTTCTTAATCCTCTGGGACTGTCTGGGAAACAGATGAACAGCTATAATATGAAGGTTAGCATACCTTAGACACACGGCTAACCTTTGTAGTTCACCTTGGCAGGACGAGACATTAACAACTTTGTCCTTCTTCCATCAGTACAGCCAAACTTTCAAAAGATACTGCAGACCACTTTGCGACTTAAGCAACAAATCTCATGTTTTCAATTTTCTCTTCAAGACTTCAATTTTGCGAAGCCTGCGGGACACTGAAACCCTGTATGGAGTGTAACAATTGCTGTTCACTATGTGTAATTGAGAAGCAGAGATCCCTGGTGTTTCAGCTTCCTAGGGAGCAGATCCATTGAGTATAGCCAGTTTCCTGGACTATTAATTATGTCAAGGATAGAGGTTTTTTTACTTCACTGTGGATCAGATAGACAGTTCATCATTCCTACAGATCCAAAAACCCCACATTTGTACACAACTCGCAGAGCAATATTTTTTTTCACCCTATCTATTGAAATAACATATGTCTTTCAGCAGCAGGAAGTCCTGTTGTTCACCTACAGTGACAAGTAGTTGCACTTATTCAGAGAGGACCTGATGTTCACAGTTAAAAAGGGCTGTCCAGTTTTCTTTTCTCCTAGTCAGCGTATTTTCACTTGACTAGCTGAATTCTGTTTTAGCAAAATGAGTTGTAATGCCTGCAATCTCTATCACAGTGTCCTGGTTCCGTGTAAAAAGGGGTTCAGGGCAGGACCCACACGGAACAGAACTATGTACTCGCCTCTCCCCCACCCCCTCGAGAGAGAGAGAGAGACACTTTTAAAAAAAATGAAGTATATTGTTCAACAAGGAACAGAAAACGAAAAAGGGAGGTAAGGAAAATAATATATATAAAGATCAGGGGAATAATACAAAAGATAAAATATACAAAACCCTCAGAAATGGTTCCAGGGTCCCACGGAGTGAAAGGAGAACTTTCCTCTCCGAGCTCCAAGGCAGGAGTGAAACAAGAAACCACTCCCTGCCTCTTATCAGAGTGTGTGTGGGAAGGGGAGGGAATACAATGGTTTCACCCCCACCCGGGGTCCTCCCAGTTGCTGGAAGGTCACGCCCCCATTCCAAGCCTCAAACCACAACACACAGTCCTCCAAAAGTGTGGACTTCAGAGCAGAAAGTCAGTGACAGTATTGGAAGAGTTTGCACAGGATGTTGTACAACTTGGTTTGCAGCAGCAATTGTTTCAAATAAGTGTCTCATCTCAACCTGTACATCTTGAAGTGACTGATTGCAAAAAGATGTTTGGGCATGTATGCAATAATAACCCCTGAGCAAATTTTGTCCACACCTGGCTGCTTCTGTAACCTTTCTACATAAGAAAAGCCTGAAGAGTCTGAGGCAATTTGTATTATCTAGCCTAAGTATTCACTTCAACTATTGGCACACGGTTTCACAACTTCTGTGTGATAAATCAATGTAAAGTTTGTAGCAGTATATTAGGAATCAGGGCTGATGATAACGACGATGATTTTATTCTTTAAAGAATGCTATTATGTAAAATGTATCTCATCTACACCTGGCATTTCTATCATCATATTTTAAACGTGTTTTTTCCTGGAGTGACTACACGCTTACTCTTGAAGCAAATATTTTAATAGCACCACATTTTTGTTCTCTCTGAAAGAATAGTTTTGCAGTTGGGGTTACTGAGTAATCCAGGAATGAAAATTTTCCTTGCTATGCTGCCTGTGCATAAATCTCTACTTACATGTTCTTTGCTTGTGCCAGGTACTGGGATGTCCCAGCACTCAACTTTAGTATAATCAGACTCACTACTATTTTTGCTCATTGCAAATTAAATTGCATCCAAAACTGACATATCACTCATGACTTCACTGGATCTACATTGATTTCACTGGTTTACACCAGTGCAGGTTCAATGTACCTATTGCTTCCTCAGACTTGCAAGAGATGTGCTGAGCCAGCCCACATATGTTGATGATAGTTAAGTGGAAACCATCTCCTAAGTATAAACAAAACCATTACAGCATTTTGTTTTAAAAAGAAGACATTTAAATCACAATCAACTGAATTAGAATCTAGCAGATATTTTTTTCTGTATCAAAGTGACTATAGTTCTTATCAAAAGCAACCATCATCTTGGCAAAGATAAGAATTTTACAAGACCATTTGGAGGAAAGGCCCTCAGGCATGCTCCCAGTCACATTATTTCTTCTTCAGATTCAATTCCTAGAGAAACTTCTAATCACTATCTAACTACAAAACAGACATATTAAGGAAGGGCTGCAATAAAGTAAGTCATCCTACATGTGCCAGTATGGATTAATAACTTTTTTCTTGACTCCAGCCACAATGTTGGAAGGGAATAGCATGGTAGGTATATAGTACTGCAACTCTCGATTAGCTAAATAGGTTCAAATAAGGTTTTGCAAGAGCCAGTAGAAGTTTCTGCTGTCTGGGAACTGGTATTTCACCATGAACAACCTCTCCTAAAGGCTGGAATCTGTTTGACATTTTCAGACTCTCTTGTACTGAGGCAAGCATCACGCCTGGCTACCAAGTGCAGTGCTGTGCTTATTTTCACTCTCTCATGAATCCATCAGAGAGTGATTTATTCAGTAAGTTTTGCAATAACTTTAGTCAGTAAAGATAAACTCTCCATCGTGTTAAGCATTGCACAAACACATATTAAAAACAAACAAACAAACAAACAAAATAAAATAAAATAATAAAATTTTAAAAAAAACCCAACAAACAAACAACAACAACAACAACCAGATAATTGTGAACTCAACTGATTCCCAGATTATGTGGAAGTCCCTAAAAATCAATTAGGAAGTCCTACTATCTACCTTAAAGATAATTTTCACAGCTATGGGAGCCAAATTAAAGGCACAAAAAATAAGTCTCATAATCTAGATTTTCCAGTTGTCTCAGTGTATATTGTGTATAATTTTACATGGTTGTTTGTGTCTTGACAGATGATGCAAACTGACCTCACTAATCAATATATGTGGAAATACTTTATGTCTATTCAGCTGCATACTCTTAGTCTTTGTTAGCTGATATGAGGACATCATTCTGTATTTGGGCTCCCCTTCCGTATACTGGTTCACTGCTAATAGACTTCCAAATTGTAACAGCAGTTCTGATGTCCTTTCTTCAGTAATATTCAGTTTTCATCTCATGTACTTTTTTTTCCATTAGAATTTGATCTAACATATGAAAAATTTAAATTTTAGCTGCTACTGCATGCCTGAATTTTTTTTTTAAAAAAAAAGAAACATATTTTTTTCTATCCTCAGTGGAAAAAAAAAAAAAAAGAAAAATCTGGTTGAAAAGGATACTCTGTCATGTATAGCATAATGTTTTCCTGTAACTTTAATAGATTTCACTGTTTTTGAAAGCACTAGAAATGGGAAACTTTAGACACTGACAACTAAAATCACATTACCTTGCTTTTATTAAAAGTAAAAAACCCTTAGAAAAGAGAGTAGCAAGAACTTTAGATTCATCAGCATTCCTTTCTTCCAGGATATATTTTCTTTAGAAACATATGTAAGCATGCTTAATTAGCATACTCAGACAGAGATATTTAATAGTGAGCATTTTAAATAGAGAGAAGCAGCTGACACTTTAAAATTTAGGATAAATCTAGGGATTCTACCTGCAATCTTCATAAAGAATTTATTATGATTTGATATTTGATATAACAACCAAAGAGCTTTCTGGGATCCATACAGTTACACTTTAACATTTCTAGCACTATTCCAAATTATGTTCTAAGCCGAAGTCATATATACAGGCACATAACTGCCAGTATAATGTTTGAGATGCCATATCTGGAATACCACAGAATCTCAATCCATTTGCACTGCTGATAATTCTGTTAGCAGAGTCATCCCTACTGATTTACTGCTTCATAAAAAGTAAATACTAATGTGAATTGATTTTGCAATTATTTGTGGAAAGGATTTTTTGGTGGAAGTACCTCAGAAGTGGAATTCTTCATGGAAATTCTTTGTTTATTAAAAAAAATATTTTCCATAAAGTAGCCGAATCAGCATGCTTATTTTCAGGCAAATGCAAACTAAAAATTAATTACGCTTCTCTTTAACTTAGCCATTTTATTTTGAGTTAAACAAGGTACTACTCCTCCTGTTGATGACTTGTATTTTTAAAGAATTTTCTGTTCAAAGACTCAGGTTCTTATTTGGCTTAAGTACCTTACAATTAATTACAATATAATAAAATCAGTGACTGTGTATGTATGACTTTATTACTGAAGTATTAATATTAGCTGACATTTTCAATGAAGGCTGTTGGATTCAGTGACCAAGTCCTTATCCGATCCATTTAAATCCCTTTGAAAACCCTAACATTAACTGTTGAATTGTCCCAGTTATTAATTTCTGAAAGTACCTATGTCCTTCTCAAATGATGTATAATGTAACCCTTTGAAATACACTTGTCTTTAAGAACAGCTGAATTTCAAGTGACATTTGTTAACTATTCAAAAAAACCAGCTGAATTTTTTATTATTATAACTACAATTCTTTTTGCTACAAATGTAGTCATTTAACAATATATATAATTAATTATATTCTTGTGAGAAAATTATGAATTATTAAAAGGCAGCTATAAAAATTGCTATCTATATATGGCAATATAATCTGGGGGAGAATCTATTTATCTCTGTAAAATGTTTTATATATATTTTTAAATTATATTTTAAATTATATATCAGCTTTACATCAAATATTCATAAACATACGAATTTAAAGCACAACCAAATATTTTTCTAAGATCAGTTGAATTGCAATAGTCTGACATATTTATATATGTCTTCAGTTATTAACATTTTTTATGCTATTATTGCCTTTATCTATTATGGATGTGAGATTAGGGAAACATTTGTATAAATCTGTTATAAGATTCTTCTGTTTTTAGGGAGCACAACTGGGCTTTTGTCTGAAAATATCTGGACTATTAAACTCATATTTTGTTGCATATCCATGTACTGCCTGCTCTTTCTGGAAAAACAAGTATTAGAACAATTTACTAATATTCTGGCAACATCTATAAGATTTAATGAGATAGTTTTCATTTTTGTGATCTTGTAATCTAGTACAATCTAACTTTAAAATGTTATTCATCTGACCATTTAGTCTGGTTTTTAAATGTATCAGTCAAATTCCTTTACTTATATTGGTTTAATCAAACTGGAGAAATGGAATTCTCTGAAGTGTATACTGCTGCACACACATAAGTGATACCAATGTGAACTGGATAGACCAAATAGAGTTAAAAACTAGTTTATGAACTTAGAATTGCACTACTCAGGCGGCCAAACTCAGTCACACGTATTGTTGCCTACAATTTCTTGGAGACAGTCATTTGACATCATCCACATTAACTTTCAAGTCATTCATTTTTAACAAGATATATCCTCTATTCTATTCCTGTTTTACCTTAGTAATTAGATCTATACATTTATTTTTGACTGAAAAAGAGCATGGGAACCCCACATTCAGTCAGCAATTAATTGACTCTTAAAACTTTTCTTGCTACTGAGAAGCATAATCTGATTTTGGAAGCTGTTCATAATCTGTATTTAGAAACTCCTAGTCAGAATGTAACTGTTGTATGGTCAAAACCATATATTGTTTGTTAGTATTTAACTGAACTGGGCTAAATTTCTATGGAAACCAGAATGATATGGAAGCAAAACTTGCAGGTTTACTCACTTAGTTTGCACATAGATAATTATAACATTTCTCAGAGAAGTTATCATATTCTTGCTGAATTCTCAGTTATAATGCTCCTTTTTGTAAGTAAGAGTCTTTTGTTAATTTATTTCATTGTTTACAACAGAATTGTGGTTTGACAGGGACACTACAAAGTTAAGTTTTAAGTGTTGGTCTGTATATTGGCCTGATAACTCTACATTCTTACATTTTATTCTTCATTTTCCTTCATATTTGTGTGATATCTTCTAAAGCAAAAGATATATATACCTGCAAATTAAAAACAAAAATAAAAAAATAAAATATTCTCCAAGGGTGAGAAAGTGTTTGTCTACCCACTATTCATTTTTATATTTTTATCTTGATCTTTTAACATACTCAGAACATTATGAATATTTCTATTATAAAAATAGGAATATGCATATTGTTTTGTTAGAGAATTCAATATTCATCTTACCTGAGCCATAAATTTTACCTGGTAATTGGTTTTACATTGTAAGAAATTCTTTGCAACACGTCAGCGTGTGGTGTGTTGTTCCTACTAGTGAAGGAATTCTTGCCAAGATTTTTTTTTTTTTTTGTATACACTAACTTCATGCCTGTAGTAATCACTGTTTTCAGTGAGATTCCTGAGTAATGACATTTAATATTATCACTGGAGTCAAATGTTTCCTTGCAAGGTCTTGGACTTAGGAATTCTTGTCATCAACATTTAAGAAATATCCTTTTGATAACCACGTGTAATCAGTCAATACATTGGTAAAGAGTACCAATATCCAACATTGGAAAGCTCACCAACATCAATGAGGTCAAAGACGCACAATGATCAGAAAAGATAAGAAAAACAGGGACAAATAATGAGAAGAATCCAGACTTTTAACCATTAAAACATTGCTTGGATACCTACCATGTAATCTACTTAACACTCATGTGAATTAATATCCTCTGTGAAATACATATGCTAATTCACCAGATTCAGGTAGCGTTTTTCATATCTCTTGTATATTAATTAATTTTAAAAATAAAAAAAATTTCAAAGTGAAAAGAGGCTATTTAGCTGGTTGGTTTTATTTTGAGGAGGGTTATTTTAAATATTGCTTTCACAAGACTCTGTAGCACTATTTAGTTAGGAACATGGGAAACAGAGAAGGGAATAAGGCTTTTCTACTAATTGGAAAATATCTCAAGTTCCATTGCTCATCTCTGAAAGAAACACAGCCATGGAAGTGAAAGATTTAAAAAGCTGAAGGGGTTTAGAGCTTATTATTTGCTGGGCTTAAATGCTAGTTGAAATGGAAACATGGTATGAAAAGTGAAGATATAAAATGAAAGTTTAAAATTATACATAATTAACCTTATTTAAGCAAGTGAAAATCTACAAATGTGATGTTGTCAGAGTAATATAGATGCTTATGGTTGGAACTAAAATCTAATATTTCACAGCACTATGGATGTTAGAGTTGTAGTGAAAATTGAATTGATTTAGATTATACTTAGTTATTATAGCTATTAATTTTCTGTATTGCAGCTCTTTGTGTTTTGACTTTACTTTTCCCTTGGAGATCTCGGAGCACTTTAGAAGATGTACTGCACTCACTAAATATACGGTACTCATTTAATCAACCATCTGCCTAGTTTACTCACTTGGAAAACCAATATGTGTCTTCTGCACTTACAAAATTTTTGGTGCCCATTTCCAGACAGAGGTCAAGACAACAACATGATTGTGCATGACAACTGTGAAAAGTCAGTTTAAGCTATCCATGTTAATGCCACATCCAAAAAATTATAAACCTAATTATATAGAGGTAAGTGACAAGAACTTGAGAATCTTGTATCACAGTCCCCTTCCCTTTCCAGCTAAACCACGTGTGCAGTCCAACAAATTCCCCCCTGGCATTGCCCTCACCCCATGGAGCTCTCCAAGCTCCAGTAACTCAGGCATATTTAGTTAAGCCTGTATGTTTCTTATTATATTTTTTTTTCTAGTAGAGGATATAAATTCATTGAAAGAGAGCCATTTCTAGTTTGTAAAGCATACAGGCTTTGCCAGTGAAGGCATCTTTAAGAATTGCATTAAAAATACTGAAGAAAGACATTTTGTGATGTCTCTGTCCAGTTCCAAGAGCTGTAATTTAAAAATTATTCAGCTCATGGCTTTCAGATTTAATTTGGTTTTTAAGTTGCAAAGTATTATTAAAAAAGAAAAAAAAATCCTAATATTTTCTTTATAATTTAGTTCCTTGGCAATTAAAAAATAAAAAAATGGACATGGATAATGTTTGGAAGAGTTATATTCCATTTGCTGTTTGGGCTTTGTTTGTTTGTTTTGTTTTGGGTTATTTTCATTTATTTATTTAGCTTACCTCCTCATCAACTATGCATAAAAATCAGAGAGAATTTACCACTGTGTAGACATGAAGTGTGGAAAGATTTATCATAATGGGCATAATCTTGGAAAACAACTGGCCAGAAAGTAATAAAGTGGAAGTATTCTACAGTAAGGAGCATTATCATTAAATCAATATAGGATGAATTTTCTTTTCTTCTGTCTGCCCTCTCTTTCATGAACAAATGCTTAATTAGGGCCAGAAACCACTAGAATCTTCATTCCAGAAGGGAAAAACAGAGAATTTAAATCCTGATTCTCTGGTATAGTCTAAATCAGTTAAAACAGGAATAAATTGTGTATACTTCTATCTCCCTAATGTGAGATATGAGAGAACAAACCAGGAAAAAAAAAAAAAAGATGAATCAATATTTATTGAATAAGGGTTCAGGTGCTCCAGTACTTAATTGAGACTCATCTTTGGCAATGAAGACTTTTTATGATTGTAAGTTTATAACAAGTACATAACAAGGACTTACTTTTGTGAGTTATGTACCTCAGGAGACTGAAAGCAGCCATTACTCTGCCAAATAAACTATTTAAAGTCAGAAACAAACTCAGAAATTGCATTTTTCTAGTCAG
>NW_008622090.1:59015-91037 GCF_000691845.1 Merops nubicus
ACAACGTTATTGTTCCAGTCCTCAGGTAACTAAAGGCTGCAGAGATCTTCAAGGGAGAGCTATAAAACTTTCTATTTTTCACAGGTAATCATCTACTTTTGAAATAAGAGGTCTCAGTTTTCCTTACTTGACATAGTTTCATTCCCACCTCACTTAACAGGGAGAACGTTTTTTATTCAAGATGTAAGAGGACTGGACTCAGCCTTTCTTGGCTGAATGACAGTTCAGTCTTTTATTCTACAACTCCAATGGAGACTTCCGACACTGTGTTGGGAGACCTTTGTCTCTCCTCCCACTGCAGCTATTACTTTTATAAAAATATTCAATTTGTTACAAATGGAAGCAAGGTTTTTATATCATAATCCAAAAGCTACAGCAATGCTCTGGCTAAGGAAATTCTGGACATCCAGAATCTTGAAGTCCTCCACATATTTATCCAGTTGTATATATTCCAACATTGAGTATTTCAAACTACATTTCTAGCTGTTGTTTTACCTGTTACCGTCATTGTGGAATTTTATTGCACAGCTAGTAAAAACTGCATGTAATATCCATACTGTAGCACTGAATTTAGCTTTAAATGAGACTGCTGTAACCCTGCCTTGCTTTTCACATCAATCTCTATTTTAAATTCTATTTAAATCTCTATTTAAATTCTGAGCGGGAGCCCAGTCATTTAAAAGTGTGCAAGAATGTTAACATATTGTTATTATGTGCTAGTAGGTTATCCTCAGAGCATTTAAAAAATCAGCATTTACATTGAAAATATGAGCCTGTGAGAGACAGAATCTACTTATCTGCTAACTGATCCAGACCGGGGATTTGCTGATTCAGAAGTTCAATTTTAACTGCTTTGAAGCATTTTCATCTTTCACAGGTCTGTTCTGGAAAAGAGAGTTTGTTTTTGCTGACAAATGAGACAAAACGACAGTGGATAAACACATTAAATGAAATGGGGTCTGAACACTAAACTTTTCTTCGGTCCATGTTAGCCAATGTCAGTCCTCGGGAGACTTGCTGCCAGTAGCTAGTTATGTTTGTTTATTTATATACTGGAAATGTTTTTACTTCTTGAATCACTGAAACCCTTGTGCAGTTGAGAGTTTCTTCTGGTCTCTATCTCAGGTCTTAATGAGAATGGTTAGGTTAAGAACTAAATGCCCACACGAAAGGGTAAAAACAGGACAACCCACAACCACTTTGTATTCTGTCATGAGCTTCCCACACAGGCAGGGCTTCTGGGAGCACTGAGTTGGCTCTGCTGCCTGCCCATCTGAGGCAACAAGGTGTAGACTGGGAATTAATACTGCCTTTGGCTTGGATCCCCCACTTGCTGGCCAATGTAGCTGAGCTGGCATGGAGGTGGGACGGTAATTTATTTCTGGAAAAGACCATAAACAAATAGAAAGGCTGTGGTAGCAAGGAGGAAGCAGGGGAAGAATTATGAGTCAGAGGGATGTCTGTGAGTCACGGTGTTTCCCTGGGCTACTCCGGAGTTATGTGCAGTCTCCTGCTTGAGATGAACGTAAGGGCATAATCTCAACTGCAACTTGGAAGTATGGGTTTGCAAAGAGTGACTTCCTAATGTCATTTGTGTTTGTGTGCTTCCAACCTCTGTTGTGGGCATCTGAAGTAACTCTGATGAAGTCATTAGCAAATCTTACATCATAATTCTTCTTCATTCCTTCTGTTGTGTTAATTATGAATCTCTTATTGATGAGTAGAACTACAACCGTATGCATCACAATAGAAATATAAAGATGTGGTTTCTCACTCTAGAAGTTCTACAGCCTCACTGATAGCCATCTTCCAGCTGAAACTGAGCTTTAAACACCTAGTTAGTGACTGTGCAGTGGGATATTTCCTAGAAGCAGGAATATTTTTTTTTTTTCTACAGTTTCACTCTACTCTAGTGGAATCTTTCAAGTGTCCCTGTATCTCAGAGTAAGCTGAAATTTATTCGTTTTCAGATATTCTAATAGAGCTAAAATGGTAGCATTTCTATAAATATAGCTACAGAAGAAATACACTTTGCTCCCGCAGTCATCCATGATAAATCCCTTCTTCTGAATATTTACTCATTCATCCTTAGGATGGCAATTATGTTTAACTAGTGTCCTGAATAAGGATGCCCATATGAATCAGAGCACACGCCTACAAAAGACCACTGGCAATATTTCTCTTCATCTTACTGAATAGCTGCCTTGGAAAAAGGAGAAAAACATGTCACAAGTTGTCTCTCCCCTTTCCATTGCCTTACTTTCACAATCTGAAAAAGATCTTAATCTTTTTGTACATCTGATTTGCTGCTTTTACATCAGTATGGAGGAACTTGCTCTCGCAATAATCACAGTCCGAGCAGTAGAGCTAAGAACTAGACCTTGCAGACGTTTAAGCATCAAAATTTCAGTGATTTGCTGGAAGAATCTCTATAAAAGCCCCTAAAGCTTCAGTTCCTGTTTCTAGTAAAATAGGAGGAAAACCGTATCCTTGAACTGATACAATCCAGCATTAGGTAAAAATTTGGTGCTCTTGAAGTTCCGTGAGAACTTTGTCAGCACTAAGTGAGGCACTGGGCTCCAAGTACACATTAAAACCCCTGGAATTAGATAAAGGTGAGGTTGTTAGCAGCTGAATTTTCCTCTGATCTAATACAGTAAGAAGATAACAGTGTTAAGGTGAAGATAAGAGTGTGTGCCTTTGTGTTTATATATATAAATTGCTGTAGTGTGTGTATGAGCGTATATATACACCCACTTCTTTAATGTGTCTTCATATGTATGTATATAGATGTACACGTATAAATGCATACACACATATCTCCACACTGTGGTTTTCAAAGTTTCACTCTTGTTTCAATATATATATTTTATGAAAGCCCTTGCAGTAATTTTTCATGTGCTGTGGGTTAGCACTGTGCTACATTTGTTTAGAAGTATAATCCTAGACACAAGTTGTATGGATTTTTTAATTCACTAATTGGTGCACAATGAGTATTTAGAGTTTAGTTACCTTTCCTGGTTAGTTTTTAATATACATATATTTTTATCGTTCACATGGCTATACTTAAATAAAAGAAGCTATTAATGTAGCAAAATTCTTATTGACACATAGAACAGAAATTCAAACTAAGTTATTTTTTCATGTACATTATTTAAAGTATATGTTTCCCATATCTTTAAGTATCAGAACTTCATAGGAAGAAATTTACATTTCTGTAAGGAAGTTTTCCATTAAAACACAGCTCTGTTTCCAAGCAATGAGGTTTCAGCCAGCTATGCTATTTGAGTGGTCATACTCCTCCAAAGGAGAAAATTTCTCTTTTGGGAAAAGAGGAAAGATAATTGATACATTCATAGTCTAAAGTCTGTACAGTATGTTTCAAGTTTAACATTCAGATTCCTTAAGAAAGTAGAAAGACACTTCTGTTTGTAGTATAAATACACATGAAAATGTTTCCAAAAAAGAAAGCTTTCCACCCTGCCTAAAACTAGAACAGATGTAATACTATTCATTTAGGAACAGTTTCTGAAACTCATTTGTATTATGATTTACTAGGACAAAATTGCCAAGTTTACATTTTTCATTTAAATGCAGAGATTAATTTTCATCAAACTTCAAGGTATAAAAGGGAAGAAAAATGTAATTATACCTTTTTTTTTTTCCCCCTTTCTTTTGGTGTAAGAAAAAAGGTGACACTAGTGGGAGAATAGTATCAGGAATGATTCCTTGGCAAAACTTGATATAATCTTCTCATCTCATCCCCAGATTTTGCTATGGTCAAATACCAGCTGTAGTCAGTTTGTGTAAGTCAGTGTCCCCCAGTACCATGGGCTGCACATGCCAGTGCTGCAAAGTATTAAAACTTTGAAAAACCTTTGTTTCAAGGAATTTTAATTATGGCTCACAAGGTCATTCGTGTTGAGACTTTATATCATGGGCCAAACTTTAGATCTTTGTGAATGAGGCAAGAGGTTAGTATGTGTAACTTTATCCCCACCATAGAGTTCATATGCTGCTGATTATGAGCTTGTAAACAAATACTTCATAACTCTCCTGTCTGAAACAGCTTTATAAGGCATTTATTTTTTAGAAAAATAAGAACAGGTGACAAGGACAAATTGTCCTTAAGTATGTGCAAGAAAGCCAACCTCCCAATTTCTGGGAAAACAAAACAAAACAAAACAAAACCATAATTAGGATTATCAGATCGTTTTAGTCTATACTGAGTGTTCTTAGATCATGTAACAGTTTTCCAGTGAAGAAACAGTGTTGCTTGGCTTCAACAAGTCATGGAATGACTTCCCTTTAATTTTTCTCAGTATCTGGTTTCCTTTTTTTTTTCTTTCTCAATATAAACATGTTTTATAGATTAGATGAGTTTAAAACACTGAATCAATTTCCTTCCTCACCAATTTATAAACTCCTTAATGTATTTGGCAATCTGAATGAGCAGTTTATGAATGCTACTATCTCTCAAGACACTTAGACAAAATCCAGGTTTTCCTTTGGATATTACTAATTTACACACAGCACAAACCTAGTCATGTTTCTACTATTTGTTCTCTGTGTTTACACAGACATTCATGTGTAAAGTCTGTTTGGTCAGTGCAATAATACTGAACTTACTTGAAAAGGCATAGTTGGTTTGTTTGTTTTGGTTTGATTTTTTTTTTTTTTTTCTTGAAAAGAATCATTCTGGTTCATCGCTCTCTCTCATTTTATTTGACATACATGATTTGTCTTGTGCCTTAAGAGTTAGACTTGTGTAATTTGCTCTTTTAGCCCACTTTGTCATCTTTGCTTCAGAGAGCATTTCTGTCTTCCACAGAGACTAAATTGTGTTAATTAGGAAAATATCTAATGGCATCTTGCCCATCACCATGCATGAATAGCTATGTAAAGTTACAAAAAAAAACCCCAGAACAAAACAGTATGTCTCTTGAATTCTTAAGAAGTCCCTCCAAAAAAATGCCAGCATTGAGTAATTTATCTTTTTCAGACACCGGCAATGTAGTAGAAAAAGTCATAATAAGACTGATTTGGATGGGAAATGATGTGGACACTTTTTTTTTCTTTTTTTTTTTTTTTTAATAATTAAAAGAATTAATTCCTGGGAGAATTTTTTAGCCAAAGTAATAGAGCAGCTATAGCTGATTGTCTTTCTAAATCATGTACTTGAGCTCATCAGGAACTTATTAGGCTTGATGCAGAAATTACTTAATTGAATTTTATGCCCTGTGTAATGAAAGAGGTCAAACTAAATAGTCATAATAATCCTTTTTAGTCCTCTCTTGCAGGTGAAATTGTGGCCAAGTGAATCCGAGGCCTAACTCCTACTGATTTCCATAAGAAAATTATTTCATCCAATAAGCTTATGAACAACATATTCACTTTAGTTAGGTGAGGACAGACACATGAAGTTTTTTAGGTAATATATTTTTAACATATGTTGTTATGTCATCAAGTATTATGGAGGAGAATGAGATATGGATACAATAGTATGCATCTATTTGTGGGTTTGCTATGGCAATAAGAAGTTGTAATGTTAATTCTACTTTGTCCCAGAATATTCAGAAGTGCTTTGTAAAGGGATAAACTGAGTTCATAATTTCACTCAGTAACTAGATGAAGCTATCCCATTGGTAAAAATAGTTTGTCAATTTTGATGCTTTGTGCACTGCTGGTTTTGTCATAGTGGTAGGATCATGGTGTACTAGTAATTGGAAGATGGACTGTTGCCTGATAGATTAAAAGAAGAGTTTGGCTTATAGTAGTTCTGCTCATAGACTTTTTCTTTAATCATATGAATTTGATATTAAACGAAAGCTGTTCAATGTAAAATGTCAAGAATGACAACAATAGTTGTGAAACAACTCAGAAAAGCCCCAAAATTTATTTGCCTATCTTCTGCTGTTCTACTATTTTCAGCAACATTTCTGGATCTGGTGCAGTTCTGCACAGAAGGAACTTGAAAATAAAACAGAGGCATCCCAATGGGAACTGCAAAAGCTTTAATATTGAGGCAACAACTCAGTTTTTATGCAACTGCTATGAGGTGTCCCCAGAGGCTTCAGATAAACTGTGTGCTCCTGCTGACAGTAACAGCCTCCATTTCATCTTATTCCCATTTTCCTCTAGTTTTCCCACTTTATGGAACTGTTTTTCTTGGTATTAATATTCTGTTTTCAACTATGATTAATAGGTTGGGATGACTTATTTTACACCTATAGTACTTTTGCACAAGTGGAAAGGTATCTGTTTCTCAGGCTGTATGCTAAGAGATCATGGAGACATAAATCAGTAGTAATTTCAAATAAAAAATAAAACCTTTTTGAAATTACAATAGAATAGAATAGAATATTTTAATTGGAAGGGACCTACGTTGATCATCTAGTCCAACAGTATGATCACTTTGGGGCTGACACAAAGTAACTAATTGTTAATATCTTCATAACCAAACATTTTGTAATTTGCTTGGCTACAGTTTTTATTCTTGCTGAATTCATTATAACCCTTAGGTATGGTGCTACAATGTTAGTTATATACTTATATATATAAATGCACAGTTGTCCTCTGAGGAGATGAACTCATTAATGTAAAAGGCTTTATTATTATTATTTTGTGTTTTTACCAAGGGAAAATAAAAGTACCCCGTCATCATGTTGAGAAAACAGCTGAATATTCCTATGGAAACTGAGCACCTTTCCATCTACCTTTTCTTAGTTTGTTATGACTAACAACTTCCAATGAACCTGCTAAGATTTTATGTAATATTGCACAATAATGTTTACCATATTGAATGTTATGGTGGGGTGTGTGTTTCTCTCTCTCTCTCTCTCTCTGTACATACTTGTCATACATCTTATTGCTGAGGAGCAGGCCCTAATCCTCTTCTAGGCAATTACACAACTTTGACTTCCCTGAGACACAGGTTTAGGACCCTGCTGGGTTTTTTTGTTTTGCAAGTTAATGCCTATATTCATACAATGTAGTAGAGAGTCTCATGCAATTTAGAATCTAAAGGGGGTCAGTCTGCTGTTGTGACCCCTAACTGCTTCTGTCTTAAAGTATTTCAGTATTTCTAAGCCGTGTAATTGTTTTTTTTCTTTCTTTTCAGTGCACATGAAAAGGGATAATGTTAGTGTTTTGCAGTTAATACAATTACTTTCCACTTGTGAAAATGCTGACAGGATTTCCGACCACTGGAAGAACTGACCTGACTGTTAGATGTGATTGGCAGTCCAGACATAACTTCTAAATTGCAACTGAAATTAAAGCATTTTATTCTCACTCATATATATCCTTCATGACAAACCACTCAGCAATATTTTTAAGCCATTATTTCAGTGAATTGATTTTCAACAGCAGTTAATGACTAATTTGTTAGATAACGTTCTCAGCCAAATCACAGACAAGTCAGGATCTGCTTCAGTAATGGACAAGATTTTAATGCACATGGTGATCATAAATCATGACTGTTTTTTTTAAATACTATAGATTTTTTTTTCAGATTTACACCATCTGCAATACTATTGTTATCAGAAGACTGTGTTCTGTGCATTTCATAGGAATTGATATGAAAAAAAGAAAGCTTATTCAAAGAGAAAAGTGCTGTTCTTGACATACTGGAGAAAGTAACTTTCCATATTAAAGCCATTATTAAAAATATTATTTAGAGGTAATAGTAAAAATTTGCCAATATCATAATAAGAAAGTAATTTGGAAAATAAAGTATGACAAAAACAATTATCAAACAAAAAAAAACAAAAAAAAAGACTTATTTTAAAATATAATTAAGCTAAGGCTGATAGTCATCACACCTAACTTTACATAGAGTCCAGTTAACTCAGGTTTTCTCTGTAGTCTATGGAAAGACACTTCCAAACCTAATTCATGTCATAGATGAGCAGAATAACTATCTCCAAGTGGCTGCCTTTTGTGGTTGAGTATACAGAGATGTAGGATCCCTTTGTACCTGTTTAGACTGGACACCTAATTTTTAGACAAGTATCATTCAGGGACATGAGCATCTATTACAGAATCACAGGATCACAGAATGGTAGAAGTTGGAAGGAACCTCTGGAGATCACCTAGTCCAACCCCCCTGCCAAGGCAGGTCCACCTACGGCAGGTTACGTAGGAATGTGTCCTTCTCTGGAGACTTCCAATACCTCTCTGGGCAGCCTGTTGCAGTGCTCTGTCACCTACACAGGAAAGAATTTTCGCATGATTTTGAGGTGGAACTTTTGTGTTCCAGTTTGTGCCCGTTGTCTCTCATCCTATTGCTAGGCACCACTGAAAAGAGACCCGCCCCATCCTCTTGACACACACCCTCCAGATATTTATGAATATTCATACAATCCCCTCCTAGCCTTTTCTTCTCCAGGCTAAACAGCCCCAGGTCTCAGTCTTTCCTTGTCAGAGGGATGTTCCAGTCTCTTAATCATACTCATGGTCCTTCACTGGACTCTTTCCAGTTGTTCTTTGTGTCCTTTGAACTGGGGAGCCCAGAACTGGACACAGTACTCCAGATGAGGTCTCACCAGGGCAGAATAGAGGGCGAAGAGAACCTCCTTCGATCTGCTGGTCACACTGTTCTTAATGCACCCCAGGATACCATTGGCGTTCTTGGCCACAAGGACACATGGCTGTCTCGTGGTTAACTATAGTCCACCAGGACTCCCAGGTCCTTCTCTATGGAGCTGTTTTCCAGTAACCCTTAACCCATACTGGTGCATGGGGTTATTCCTCCCCAGGTGCAGAACTCTGCATTTGTCCTTGTTGAATATCATGAGGATCCTCCATCAACTCTTCAGCCTGTCCAAGTCTTGTTGAATGGCAGATGATAACAGCCTTCCGATGTATCAGCCTCTCCTCCAAGTTTCGTATTATCAGCAGACTTGCTGAGGATACACTCTGTCCCTTCATCCAGGTCATTAGACCATGCAGGTCACTTCCTAAGCTTACTGATAAGGATGTTATGGGACACAGTGTCAAAAGCCCTTCTGAAGTCAAAGCAGACAGCATCTACTGCTTTCCCTTCATCGACTCAGTTAGTCACACCATCATAGAAGTCTATCAGATTATTTAAACATGATTTCAGCATGGCTGCTGAATACATGCTGACTTTTCCCGATAACTTTCTTTTTTTTTTCCGTCTGATTAGAGATGACCTCCAGAATGAGCTATTCCATCACCTTTATTAATCTCTAATAACTCAACACTTGAAGATATTAGCATGAGTTTATTACTAAAAAATGTACAAGAACAAACTAGGAAACGTGAAAATGCTACTGTGGTAAATCACTATTTTAATCCTATTAGGGCTTTTGCAGACGTGCATGAACCTTATATTAAAACCTTGTAGACCAGGTAATAGGATATTGGAGTTATATTTAAAATTCTTAAAAAGACATAAAAAGGGGAAAATTAAAGGACAGCAGAAAAAATATGAAGAGTATAAAGACAAGTAACGGCCTAAAAATGAAAAGATGCACTTTAGTAGTATGGGCAAGAATATTTATTTTTCCTTTATTTCACTTTTTAAATTTGGCATATCTATCCTGAGCAGCTAAAATAGCAATATTTAGTCTTCAGTATATCAACCAATAGTGAGGGCTTTCTTAATTGCTGATATGTCTGGACCAGCTGGTGCAGCCAGATGCAGGAACAGACGGTCTGACTGGGACCATCCTGAACTCTGTTGAGCAATAGTTTCATGGTTTGCAGAAGCAGATTTCTCTGTATTCTTTCTCTAGCTTTCTGTGGGGGAGAAAGGAACAGTTTCTTCTCAAGGTAACTGAAGTCTCCTTATTGACTTATTGTTCCTCCTCAGGGAATAATAGGAGACTGATGCATCTCCCAAAATTTGGGAAGCAGGGATAAGATCGAGATATCATACCTTTGCCTTATAGCATGGAACGTGGTTGAAATACCTTAGATGTGCAGAATATGGGTTTATATTTTCAGTGGTGAACATCCAAAATATCACTACCATTATTTTACACTGAAAAACCGTGGCCTAAAGATGTGAACAGAATTACTAAATTGCATTAAGTACAGCTAAATGTAGTCAATGCATATGCTGTTCAAATATGCTTGTTTGTTTTTTTTTTTTTAATAATAGAACCTCAATTATCTTTAAATAGAAGCTAATAAGAGATAAGAGAATTGAAAGTTATTAAGGAAAATTAAGAGAAAATACGTTCACAACTCACTTGGTATTATGAAAACTGATAAGATGTTTTTGTACTGTTTTAACTAAATTTGCTTTTGCACTCTGCTTCAATATAAGTAACAATCTGTATTTTTTCAGTTGTTTTGTTTTCAGTTTCTTAGCTTCTTAAATGATAATTAAATGTACACATTGATTCATCCTCTTAGAAAGGAGTCAAAACACTTCATTTCTTTGAGAAAAATCTCAGTTATTAAAGATCCCTTTGTAGTCCAATAGGTAGCTTTCTCTTAAGACATAAAGTTGAATATTTATCACATACCTTACAGGGTTATTTTGCAATATCCACATTAACTAACAAACTGTTGTCCGGTGTATAGTGTAATTTATTTTTTTTCTTTTTTGTGTCTGCAATCAAAAAAAAAGTAAATATTTTTATAAATGTTTCTTTCTTGGTTGTGTCAGCATTTGATTTAATTTAAGGATGTGATTTTCCCCATCATATGTGCTTCTGATTACAATGATAGCTACATTGGCCTGTATTTTAAAGGATTTAAATCTTAAATATTCACCATCTGTTAATAAAAGAGATTATCTCACTGTGTTTTGGAACAGGTATAGACTAATTAGAACCAATTGATTTTTTTTCTGTTTCTTTTTTCTTTTTTTTTTTTTTTCTCATAAAGGAACCCTTCAACAGGAGTGACAGGAGTTATGCAGTCAGAAATGTATCTTCTGGCAGAGTGCAGTTTTATTGGATCATTACTTAATCCATCAAAGATGTTGATTATATCTTTTAATAACTGGAATAGCTGAGACCAAAAAAGGGAGATTGATTTAATGATATAGCTTTTTTAGCACAAAGCAGGCATTTTAAATCTAAGATGTTGCCTGAAAGGGAATAAATTGCCTGAAGGCTATGGAGAAAGCATTATGGCATTTCGGTGACATATTTCCTTACTGCTACTTCAGTTTACAGCTGGTTGCTTCTGTTTGTGTTTGCAGAGCCTTCTAAGGATTATGAGATTATTTGAGTTGACTAAAATAAAGTGAAACATGAGATGTCTGTACAAACTTTGTATTGCTAAATTGACAGAGATGTATTCCTATGAGTATCTCTATACCAATAATTAGTGGACTCCACTGTCTCAGTGATACTACTTTTGAAATGAATATGATATAAAGGGCCTCTGTGAAGCAACCCCCAAACAAACTTTCTCTCCAAGTAAATGGATTCTGACAGGAAAAAAACAAGAAAATACAAATTTAAACTTTGATGAGGAACTTATAGAGACACTTTGTAATTACTAGTCTCTTGTAGTCTCTCTCAGACCTACAAAATTAGTAAAGACTGAAGTCCATTCCAAAAATTCCTCTCCAGCCTTAATAGATAGACAGATATGTTTTATTAATTTAGCAGAAAAATTTCTCTGGTGACTTTAAACTACTGAGGTGTTGGGTACAAAATGGCTAGTACATACAAGTGAGCTCCTGCAGAGTAAAATGACATTGACCATAAATCCACCAAGAATTACTGTGATATCATAAATAAAGATTTTCTCTGGTTGAAAAAGAAATCCATTTATTTCAGGAAGAATCAGTTAAAAGGAATGGCTGAAGCTGTTAATTTTTTTTTTTTTCTTGTGTAATAATTATAAACATTCCACAGTAGATGAGTACATTGTTGTGGTTTTTGTTTGCTTGTTTCGTAAGATTCCATGTACATTTATTGTTTTCCAAAGCAGGTTTCACTATTTTAAAATAGGCACAGACATATAGGTTGCATCAGTACAGAATATACACTTTCATCTGGCCTTCTCTCATAGACTATTTTAGATGGTTTAATCTGGCTAAGTGAAAGAAAAGTCTTGTGAAATCCTCCAGTTGGTTCAGAAATTATGGTTCTCATTCCAAATTATGGGAGAATATTTTTATGGGTTGCCTAATCCCTGAATTCTTGCCAAATTGTAGTCCAAGATCAAAAGGGCTTCATGGATTTGTGCGATCTGCTTCTCATTGATAATGGGGCTTCCATAGGCACTGGGGAGGGCTGGAGTTTTTACCAATTATTTTCCATATTCTGTCAAAGTTCTAACAGTTTTAGTAGAATCCCTTTGCTGTCCATGGACCAGCTATGGGCAGACCTCAAGACACTATGTGATTTCAGCAGGTCCTGTGGATGTCAGCTGAATTTCACTACCCAATGTGACAGGCTTATCATTAGTCTCAGTGATTTCTTTTACCCCTACTAACTGTTGAACCAAATGAATGTTATTCCATTTACTCTGATGAGATTTGAGATGCTGAAGGTGATCTGAAGAGCCAACTGGACTTTTAAGATGGCAACATAAAGTTATCAGACATGCTAGCTATATTCACTAATATATTGTTCACCTGAATATTGTGTCATGGGAATTTTGAAATGCACTTTATAAGAGATAATCTGTAATAGCCTTTCAAATACTTCTTTGGAAGACTATCCTACAATCAGAGTAAGAGAAATACCAAACAAAAAAGCTTTCAGCCCAGCTTTAACGAGGTTGCTGTTCCTCTTCATATTGTTTTCTTGGACAAAAATCTTCAAACAAAGCTGAAGACTGAAAGCATGAATGGCATATTTTGCCTCCTAAAGCTCTGGTTCTAGTTCCATGCCATTGATATTTATTTTTTTATCTCCATGTTTTCAGGTCTTTTGATCTACTGATAACCTGTTACACTTAAGCTAAGTTCCAGGAAAACATGAAAGTATAACATTATTCTTAGACAGATTGTGCAAAATACTTTACCCGAGCAACTGAAAAGGGCCTGGAAGTTTTGCATTAAATGGTAGTATGGCAGCTCAGCTGCGCATGGATAGATGAAAATGGACAGTTAGGGAAAACTTGAAGTTTAATCTCTATCTAGCAAGACAACATACTTTTGTTTACTTAACACAGAATCATACTGGAAATGTTTCAGATGCTTTATAGCCTTTTTTATGCAATGGCTCAATAATGTGAGTAGTCTGAGAGGACTAGAGAGAAAAAAACAACATGCTAACAGACAGTCCCTGGGAGAAAAAGTACCCAAACCAGTTTGTGTAGCAAAATGACAATGGTTCTATCAATGGGTTGTGAGCATATCCTGAAATCCAAAGACATTAAAGACAGATGGAACAACACTGTGAGGTAAAAAGTCTTTAAAAGTCAGTTTCTAACTTTGGAACTGCAAGTGAATTGCATGGATAGGGGTAAAGAAATCTATCATATCAATAATATGTTTATAAATAGAACTACCGAAGTTTTGTGCCAACAGCTATACCTGAGCTTGTTACTTGTGCATCACTTATAACCAGTGAAGAGAAATAAGCACTTTTAGAGTGCAATTAATCTCAGCAATGTTGATCTTGATCTAGCAGGGGGGTTGGACTAGACGATCTTTCAAGGTCCCTTCCAACCCCTAATGTTCTATGATTCTGTGATTTGGTGATGAATTGAACAGCTGTCTTCCTAGAACAACCCACTTCTCTATTGTAGAAGTTTTAGACAGCTAAAACATAACTACATATCAAACTTCTGAAGCTAGATGTCCTGCCTTTAAGATCAGGTTTTATAAGGCTTTAGTAATAAATTTGCATCTTTAGGAAAATATAAATAAATAAAAACGTGTTTCTAAGCTGAAATGTTTCTAGGCTGTGATGCAAGTAAAATGTCATTAACCTATCTTCTAAATGTGATCTTGAGATGTTGTTTGAGGAGTGCTGTGAACAAAAGTGTTCTATAAAAGTAGAAGTGAAAGCAGAGCTCAGTCTCCTGACTTCTTCAGCTGTACAAGTGTTGCCAAATGCCTTCTCCCCTGGAAGTCTGAACAACATCCCTAGCAGTTTTTAATGCACTTGAGTGAAATAATTGAAATTGCAAGTGAATTGCAATTGCTACAAAAGCTTGGGTTACTGCTGCAATTTCTGATGGCAATTTCCTTGGCACTTAGTGAGGTTCTGAAAAATACTTTAGTTGCAATTAATAGGAATAATGAAATATCTGTAATTTCTTTTGGCTGAGAACCGAAATAGTCTTGACTCTGATTGACATATATTCTAATTGGTTTCTCATGAATGTTAACTGCTACTTTTTTTTTTTTTTTTTTTTTTAAATGAAGTAAACAGGGTTGAATGTCTTTATAAGTACAAGACATGAAGCATGCAGTTATTTGACTAGCAAATAAATAGTAACTGGCAAACTGAATAGACAATCTGGAGCTCAGATATTTGGACCTTCCTGGTGGTCCTAGAGTCTGCAGTGAATACTGAATGGCATAGGGACTGATTTATTCTTGAAGTTGAGTAGGTGGTTCTCTGCAGTTCAGAGCTAAGGCAAATAACTAGCAAAGGCAGGAAAATATTTACTGCCACTACCCACTACACATACTGCCACCATACATAATGTACTTGCATTGTGACTCAAAATAACTTTCCTAGCTCAGAGACTATCAAAGTATCACATTCTTCACCAATAATACAAGATGTTTGTAGACTAAAGAGCATGGAAAAACCATCATATATAACATCCTAACCATGTCTGTGTCACTACATTCATTGTAGGAGTAAGAGCATATGTTCATCTTACCTAAGTTCAGTCACCTGGAATGCTTAAACTAATACTATGGTCTTACTAGGCTGCTCATGCAGTCAGTGGAAAAGGATAGGCCTTTCCAGAGGGTGATGCTGATCTTAAGTAGGCTAAATTACTCTTTAGAGGGACTTATTTTTCTCCATTAACTATTAAGAAATTTTGTTATTGGGAATGTAGCTTGGCTACCCTTTATTAAATCCTTATGTAGGGTGGAATAACTGACTCTGAATCCACACGACACAAAAAATTATTGAGGAGGGTACAAAGGAACAGATAAATCAGGATCCGAGGACTGAATTGATCTCCTTTATTAGGGCTATTGAAGAGAAGTGGTCATTTTTAACCCCTTGAGGTTCCTCTAAAATAAAAAAAAAATATTAGTGCTGAGTATGAAAACCTTCAGGGAGTTAAATATGCCGTGTTTAACCTGAAGCACTTGATTTGTCCTAGTAACGGAATTGTTGAAAGTTATCATTAAACAACCAGTCTTCTGTTATAGGAGGTCGTATGTGAAATAATGTATAGTTTCTAATGTACAGAAACAACCCAATTCAATCAATATTCAGTATATCTTCATTGTCTTCTCTTCTGATGAAAAAGAAATCTCAGTGGACATAGCAAGTCAAACAACGTTCAGCCTTTCCAGCTGTTTTTTCTCACCATTAGAATGAGATCCAATCTGTGTCAACTATACATATAATGGCCTTTAGGAGCCTGTAACTGATCTAAATTCCAAACAATAAATCAGTGATTAGTGTATTCAATTTATCAAGAAATGTTATCATATCCTATACCTCATACCCTGAACGGTGTATGCAATCTTTGGATTAAAAAAGTAAAAATTTCTTGGGAGGCAGGAACTAGAACCTTAGAGCCTTTCTTCCAAAACAATAAGCTAACTGTTAGGCTAGGGCCAAATTGTAGGCTTGCTCTCCACCTTCGCTGATGTACCTTTTTAAGCTGACTGTGTTGCACCCTGCCCCATAAAAGTTCACACTGATTTAACTGAACTCTCCTAATGAGCAGTTAATGATGTCTTTATCGAAATAGGGAAAGTTAAGAGTCAAATTTCAGGTATCTGTCCTTATTTTTTTATATATATATAAAAATAACACAATTCCAAAATTATAGAATAGTTTTGCTGAAGAGCACTGCTAAAGGTTCCAAATCTCATATGCTGAAGCATCTGACTAGCTGTTACTGTTTTTGACATTTAAGGTTTTTGTGGTTTTCATTTTATAGCACAAGTATATATTTATGTATTTACACCCTTGAGCTACACCATCAAAAGCATCTTTGTAAGTTACAATTTTTAGTAAAAATAAATTAAAATTTTTCTGAATGCTCCTGAAATAACAAACTGGGGCAATCCATCTGGAAATCATTTTACTTCATATTACTGGCTTTGTGTCACTGCTGTCCAATTTGACATCGAAAAGCACAAAAAATAACATTGACATAAGGATACAGTTATATTTACACGTACAGAAGAGTTTTGTTTTTTTTCTGTTATTTTCAAAGTAGTACCCTTAGAATTGGCACCCTCAGCTAGATTTCAGAAAATAATATCTGTAGCAGGCATGTTAAAATGCAGCAGCAAAAACCTATGAACTGAAAAAGCTGTCAGTTCAGCTACTGTTCTTAGTCAAGTACTTCCGTTGTGCCTGAAGGGAGGCTGGGAGCCTGGAGCAGGGAGACATGCCTTCTCAGACATGCTTGGAGCAAAAAGGTAGATTATATGTCTGCTGGCTGCCTCAGTTCTTTTATTCTAAGAGCCCATTAAGTCATGCCTGTTAAACTCAGTAGGGCTTCTTTAATATGCCTAGTCTACCTCCATCAAAGCAGAATAAAATATTTTTCTTTATTTCCTGATGCCACATTTGATGTACTTATATGATACATATTTTTTAAAACATCTAGGAAACTTAACCTTCACAGTGGCTGCAGAGGTGAGATGCTTAGGTGTCTGAAAGAAAGAACATAAAGAAGAAGGCAAATGTATCACTGTTCACTAAGGATTGGGCAGAATTTAGAGATGATCTAATTATAACCCAAAGCAAAATGAAAATTTGCTTTCAGTAAAGATAATAATATGAAATACGGGAATAAAAGATTATTGATAAGAATAGATTTATACAAGGTAGGTGTCTGTGTTTTATTTTTTATAAAAAAAACCCCAAACATACAGAGTTTGATAAGATCAAGTCAGATAACACAAACTATTGGCTAATTCATTTATCTAGAAGTATGGATCCCAGTTCATTCAAGAGATAAAATATGTATCTCATTTAATACAAAATATTTCTCTGTGTATATATAGCAACATATGTATGAATTGACTTACTTTTCACATATGCTTATGCCTTCCTACTGATTATTTGGAACATAAAGGGCTATTTCACACTAGATGACTATGTTCTGTTTTGCTAAATTTAGGTGGAATACCTTTTCAACTTATAGGAAAAAAAAACAGTCCTTAAAACACAGAATTAAGCTGACAGTAAGATGACACTGAAGACAGCTTCATCAAAGATAAATGTACATGCTTGTACTAACTCCTTTTCATTTGATATTTGATTAATTTCTTCAGACAGATGAAAAGCATAAGAGCAAATGTGTCTAGACTTCAGTAAAATATTTAATATAGTGCTATGAGATTCTATTAGTCAGCTAAAGCGTTAGGGTTGGACAAATATTAGCACACACCTTGTAAAATAGATACAGAAAGGAGAGTAACTGGGCTTGAATAAGGGTTTGGGTTTTTTTGTTTTGTTTGGGGTTTTACTGTGTTTTTTTTTAGTTCCAGAAGGGATTTTCATGGAATACGTTTTATTTAATAGACTCATTTATGGGCTTGGCACAAAGACAAGCAGTGTGCTAATGAAACTAGCAGACAATGCGCAAAATAGATGACCTTAAGAAAAAAGTGTTAGACTGAAATAAACTGAATTAAGTTTTAATAGTACCAAATGCTTGGTTGCGAACATAAAGGTCTATAACACATGACTATTAAAAGCTACAGCCAAGATTTTTGTGAGCCACAGGAAAGGAGAAAACAGAAGTCTAAATGCTCATCTCAGAGAGATTCTTAGCTGGACAGTGGGTTTGGCCATGAAAGAAACAGGGGCTCCTAAAATCTATTAAGTAAAGCATTTGCAATGGAGTTGGGAAATACTGTTATATGAGGTGTGGGTAAGATTGAATCATATAATCACAGATTCCATGAATCTATGAACTGGGAAATAGCATTACAAAATGCATGGGTAAGACGGGTAATGGGTTGCAGCCCAGTGCCTGTGAGGATGCTGAGCACCACTTCCTATACCAAGCCTTAAGGCAAGCTTCTTTGTTACCTCCCAAACACATGGACAGGGACTCCAAGGAGGAGGTAGAAATTTTGTGCAGCTTTGTAAAACCTCTCCAGCTTCCTACTCCTGATGCTACAACCCACAGCAAAGCTCTGTGAACACATGGAGTCCCTGTACAGCTCAGGAGCTAGAGTGACTGGCTTTTACTCAGGAAAAAATTTAAAGCAGCATGATTTGAAAAAAGTCTCAGGTTGGTAGAGCACATGGCTTATGGAGCACAGTACAAGTGCGTGGCACAACATCCTCTCCTTTCCTTCCAACACAGATGGTCTCCCCCTCATCACAGCTCATGACATACAAAAATCCTGTTGGGGTTGTGTAGTAGCAAGACAGTAGTAAGCAGCTGCAAAACTGTAGATTTAAAAATAATACCTCACCTAAAAATCATAAACAGTAAAAGAAAATTAAATTTGAGGGACAAAGAAACTACTTTTGTACAAACGTATCCAGCAATAAGGCAAGGAAAAAAATGAAACAACAAATATATTCTACTACAACAGTGTTTTGCCTAAATAGACTGTCTTTCAGAGTTTTCCATGATTTCCAACAATCAGCAGGTTGTGTAAATGAGGCAGCATGAACACATCGCTGAAGTGTGACCAGAATGAAATACAACCACATTTACATGGATAGGACATCTTTCCATGAAAACAATGGTTAGGAATAAACAGCAGGGAGTCCATTTATATGTTTATCTAGTCTGTGAATTACTGAGCACTAATGAGCAGCAGATTAGATAGATTCTTTTTATTAATTTATTTTTTTCCTCTTTGGCTTTGTATTTAGTGTCTTTGGCCTCTATAGAGACTTCTGTCATATAATTTACCTGGTTTTAAGTGTTTAAGTGTAAGAAGTTTTAAATGTCTTAACAAACACTTTCCTAAATACCTACAATTTCTCTTCTGCTTTATATAATTACAGAAATGCATTCTTAAGGGGAATGTTAATATAAAGGTTTATGTATAGCAACCTCAGACCAGTATTTTTTTTCTTTTGTTTGTACTTCAAGCAAGATTATAAAGATTAGTACAATGAAGGGCAGGTGAAGGTGATAAAAAGCAAACAGACTTCTACAGTATGCTATCTTATTCACATTCTTAATATTATATTTTTGTATTGAAATTAATGTGTTTTTTTTTTTTTCCTGGGAGAACCATGTTCAAATATAATAATGTAAATGAAACACCAGTTTAAGGTTTCTAGATTATTTACACCTTTCCCTGAGAGGCATAGCAACTTTTCAACCTTCTAACAAGGGTTAGTGATAAGGAGAAAAAACCACGATATTTTAAATTCTGCTTTTAGAAATAAAGTGAATGCTACATTAATGTATCTAATCCATACAGATATCTGTATTTCTATTCTACAAAGAAAAACAAAAGAACAAATATTTTGAAAAAGAAACCTGGATATGTGCTCATGCCATTATTATATTGGAGCTTCTTGTAAACATGAGAGTAATGTCCAGAGGTCAGTGACAGTTTTACATCACAAATAATTGTATTTTCAAAGGAAGTTAGGTGCCTGCAAATGGATCAAAGTGATTTTCTGATCTAGCCAGACTGGAAATAACGGGACTTGGTTGGCTAATGTGTATGAGTACTTTTGAAAACTTCAGTAAACTCTCAGTTTCTAAACACTTCTAAAAATCTTACCATGCTCTGCATTTTTTAGCCAAAACTGTGTTACCTAGCATGGAATATAAATATGATGCTTTATTAATTTAAATGTCTTCATAAGCTCATTGTTTAAGATTTTATGTTGTTGGTGTTCAAATCATTTTATGTTTTATGTTTTGATATCACTAATAAATATTTTGTTCTAGCATTAAATTTTTCACAACACTAACTGAGAAAAAGGCAAATATTTTGTATGACTAGGACATAATTATGAAGGGCAGTATTTAAACTTTGCTGGAAGTGTGCAACAGGGATATTTGTGGTTTATAAATAGTTAAAAATATTGAACACAATAACATATTTGTGGTCATATTTAATTCAGATTAATGATTTCATCTTCTTCTTACTTAAGATAAATTACTGTGAATTTTTATTTGTCCTAATCTTATATGAATGTATTTAAATGTGATCTCATTATCAAGGACCTAATTAAATGTAAAGCTTAACAGTGAGTTGGGAAAGATTTTGTATTCTCAAATACTATGACTAAATGAATACGAAGACAAATATACAACATCGTTTAAACTCATATCCACATCATAAGGTGGAAGCACATTAAGAGGATTATGTGCTTTCAGCAACCTACAGGACTGAATGTTTTAATTATACAGCTGAATGTACTAATAGAATTATCTGTGAGCTATTAATGCTATTGACATTAGTAATTATTCATGAATGGTAATAGCAATCCATTTTCATGCCTCTAAATATATATTATATACCAGAAGACTCTGGGGCAACACATGTACTGTGTCAGTAAGTCAGTATTAGAATTATTCATAGTTCCAGAAGATCATATTTTTACCAAGATCAGCAGAAATATGCCAGTCAAGATAACCAAATGATTTAACTTAAAACTAACTTTGCATTCTTTTTTTAGTATCAGAAAAATTTTTCAGAACAATTAGCTAAATGGACTTGAGGCAGTGGAAAACGCATATGTAATCCTCCTGTGGGGCTAATTAACTCCTTTGTGTTACTTTGATGTGGTTTTGTAGCTTAGATTGTTTAATTTTGGGTTCAGCATGTCTACATTATGCAGTGGAAAATGTAGCACTATGCACACAGCAAAAAGTGGGTGAGGATATATTGGCACAGCAAGGCTGATCCCATTGTGCTCAAACTTATTCATTTCTTAAATGAGAATAGTTACTTTTTGCAAACAAGATGGTGAATTGTACTTGAGTTGGTAAACCAAAAGTTAGCAGAGGCATATGAAAATGAGTCTCTCGTGGTTTAGTTGAGTAAGAGGCTGGTGTAGTTATACTGTTATGGGTTATAATATAGATTATATTAGTATACACAAAAAAAAAAAGAAAAAAAAGGAAAAGATTGAAATTCTAAATAATGTATTCATAATCACAATAATAATTTGTAGATTACTTTTTAAGGAAGCATAATATACAGCTCTGTCCCTACACTGAGTAGTGTATCTGAAGCTGCACTCCAAGCAGAATCCTCACAACAGGAGTATACAACCCTAACAGTTCTGAATGTGGGGGGAACTGAAGATGGAAGAAACATTGAAGCAAAATTCCGTCTAGAACCTTTAGATTTTGTTCTTGGCTCCAGAAAAAGTCATGGTTGCTAAGTTACTTATAAAAAATAACATCTTTTCCATGCAACTGTACTGTTTTCCCAAAGAACCAACGTTTGTGCCTATATACAGTATCATATACCTTATGAATATACACCCCATGTAGAAAGTGTTCATCTGATGAGCAGACCGTGCTGGGTAAAAGTGACCTATATTATTTCACTCTATTCAATTCAATTACAATTTCCATGATTTATAGCACTTATTTCTTATACTGTCATTGTAAAATAGCTTGTTTTGTTAGATCCTAGAATCTTACCCATGATACAGATTTCTTGGTGTCTTGACATGCCCTCAGAATGAGATTTAGATTAGTTCAAATAAAAGAAATTTCTTAATTTTGCATTCCACATGCAAGTGTTTACTGGATTTAATTAGCAGATTACAGATAGGCTTTTCTTAATATGTTGATGGTATCTGAAGTTACCACCACTCATTAACCTAAGTGTGGTAACTTTACTCGTGTTTATTAGTGCCCTTTGGTTATGATACAGCAAGTGAATGTTTCCCTACTATTTCTTCAAACTCAGTGGCAAAATACTGGGCATATGCATGCATATGAGATGCTTGAAACAACAGACACTCTTTTCACTTAGCTCTTTCCCCTCTGTTGTAATATATCAGTTAAATAATAACAACTCTATTCTGGAATAGAATAGACAGGCAATAAAAATAAATTGTTCAATTTAAAAACAAACAAACAAACAAACAAACAAAAACAAACCTTATCATGGATAGATTTAGTAGAGGTTACATATAATCTCATAAAGCAAATGCAGAGCACAAGCATCCACTGAAGCATTGACCTGTGATTATCCCTAGTATTTTAAGTTTTTATGATCTTCTTGGCAACTGCAAAAACTAGAACTTTCCCAAACAACATTTGGGTATGGTTCAGGAGACAGTGCAATAAAGACCATTCTGCATAAGGAGGTTGGATGACGTTATGTTGCTTGGAGGTAAAGACAGTGGAACAGTTTAGCTTTATGGGTGTATGCCTTCTGGCCTTTGAGACATAAAATGGTTTTATCTAGTAATACTTAACAGACAAGGAAACCACGGTCATCCACAGTAACAGGGCCTCCTACAGCATCAATACTTTTCAAATAGAAGAGGTGACGGTAGTGTCACAGCTGTACAGCCTGTGTTGTAATTGCATCAGTTAGAGCTCTTTGTTATTGATGTTGTTTGTTACCTTATATGAGAATGAGTGACTAAAAGCAATTTAGATAATGCTGACAAGTTCAAAATCTAACTCATTAGTTTTCTTCAGTAAGACTGTCAATACAGAGTTGTTCAGTTATTCACTTTTTAGTACAAATGAATTTTAATTCAGTCTCTGAAAACTATCTCTTGGTTTGTTCACTTATATTTCATAATTGAACAGAATACAGAATAGAGAAAACATTATTCAGAGTGACTTTCCTCTATAAATTTTTGTTAAATATCATAAAATTTTTTGCCAAGATGATCAAAGACATCCTTGATTCCAGACATCGCAATTTATTATGCTATAGTTTTCTGCATTCATCAGCATGCAACAGAAATAACACCATTTTGAGCTTTTTGAAGACATGAAAGCATTTGTCAAGCTGACATTTTGGCTACTTCACAAAAATGCACAAAGGCCATCAGCAGTACATAAAATGGTATAAAGTAAAGCTTTTTTTATGCCATTTTGAGAAACACAATTAATGGGAATAGCCTGGTTTGATTAATATGCACATTCATAGTATCTCATACTTGATGTTTGTAGCTAGTTGTTTCTTTTATGAGGATTTTTCTTATGCCATAATAATATTTAATTTCCACACCATACACTCAGTTTTCATCTCTCTTGGCAAGACTATTTTTCTCTCTACAGCTTATATGGAGTGTACTGTTAACAAAAAATTTGAACAGGAAAAGCTATTCTAGCTTACTTTCCATTTCACATATAATGAAAACAATTTGAATTTGAGTTGACACGTGTTCTAATGGTGTTCGTGCAAGGAAAAAAATAAATAAAAACAAGCATCATCACTGCCGGAATCCTATACTTGTGTTTGACAAACAGCTTCAGTGTTCAGTGACAGATTATATAGCTTGAATGTATGCCTGGAGGCAATGAAGAGTGAAAAGTGATTTTAAACTACAACAGTTGACAGTATCCACTTTTGCAGAAGCCAAATGGTGACCTTTAAATCATTATTTTAGTTCTTCATTCCAATTGTGGATGATCCCATAGGAGAAAAATGGTCACAGAGAAGTGCAGAAGAAGCAAAAGAACTGGCAAAGGTCTATGACCACCTCAGAAGCTGTCATCAAGTCTTCTTTAACCTTTCACTCCTTCTGTTCCAGGTGCATCAGCACCAGCATTACAAGTTATGTTCTGCACACTAACAACTACCTCGGGTGTTAACACACTCAGAAGAACAAATAGAAGCCGCTTCATGGTGAGCAGCGGGACACATCCATATGATGAAAGAAAAAAGGCTAAAAAATTTTCAAAATCTGTTATAAAACTCAACTGAGAAAATTGATATGTGGCTCACTGACTAGTCCAGAGGGGACAAGAGATCTTTACAGAAAGAGTAAGCAAATTAACTGTTAGAAGTTTCGTGAAGAAAGACATTAAACACTTCTCTGTTGTGAGGGAGTAACAGAGTATTTGTAACTACGAAGTCAGCTCATTAAAAATCTGCCACTGAATCTGTCTCTTAAAACATGTGCCATCGTATCTGTACGTGAGGATGCTTGTTAGTAATAGTATTTACTGCTCACAACACTAATAAATGATGTTTTTCTAATAGGCAGTGCATGCTCTTTTGAAGACATAAAAAGTTTTAGTCTCAGTCAGCTTCTTCTTACCTTATTTCCCTCACATTTTCAAAGGCATCTTTCCCTCTTTCTGCTTTGAAGCACAGAGGCTCATATCTTTTGAACTTGTAGGTGAATAAAATACCTGGCAAGCAAGCTGACAACTGTTGATTGGCTTCTAATTTCAAGGTAGACTTTCAGAGTTTGTTAGCTCACCAAGTCTAAATGGCAGATTCCTATGTGCTGAGCACTGTTTAGACTTGTGTAGTTGTCTAGGACAACAACCTTATTGTTATATAATTCACTGATTTTCTGTGCAGTGCTGCTGGTGCCAGTTTAACATACTTCTGTTACTTATATTCCCTAAATAAACAATGCCAAATATCACTTTTTTTTTTTTTTTCCCCATGCTTTTTCCTCAAGTCAGAAGAAAACTAGAGAATCTCAGCAGCTTTGAAAGTAAAACCTGCTACTCCACCAAGTACAGAGTGAAGTGTTGAAATGTGAAGATCAGTTTTCAAATGCTGGATGTTTTCCTACTCTGAAATGTGGCTCAGGTGCCACTGTCCACACCATTAGCAACTGTATCATTCCCTGTGCACACACAATTAAGCAAACCCTAATAAGCTCCTATTGACAGTAACAAACAAGAGACCTTACTGAAGCTACTCCAGTGCATATTTCAATGTCATTATTGTATTTTTAATAGAAGGTGGTCTCTCCTTAACTTGCCACACTTAACCTCTTAAGTACAATATATCGTACAAGAGTTTTGAGATAGTCTCACATTAAAGGTATGTAGTTAGGCATAAAGCCAAAACTAAGTGCTCCTAGCTCCTGTAGAACATCCTCAAAGGAGTGCAAATATTTATATTCAGAAGATATCCTTAGTAGCAAGTGATTCAGCCTTCAACAATCTCCAGTTCTTGAGAAGAAGGAAGTAGATTGCTTTATAACATTAATGAATTATTAATATTCTATTTCTATTGATTTGTATGGAAGAGTAAGTGCTTAAGCTTACTAGAGTAAGCACTGTAGTACCATCATCTTTCCTTGTCTATAATATATTAAACAACATTAAACTGATGCTTAAAAATCCTTGATCTTGACATGGATTTGCTATTAGCTAGTTTGTACTAAAAACTATGTATAGACCTATTCCTTGTTCATTATAATTTTTTTTTTAAAAAAAAAGATAAGTAGAACAAAATAGCAAATCTCAGTTTCACACTTGTGACCAAATGTTGGAAACTACCAAAAAATGTGCTTTCTTTCAACAGTTCAAAAACGTTTTTAGATTAAGGTTTGCTTGTCATCAACAAGCTTCCAGATGTCTCCAGACTCTTCTGTGTGTGTTTTGCTTCTGTCAGAAACCAGCTTTGCACATAACTAGTTATAACGTTAGAAGGTCAGTTGTTTATGTCAAAATTAATTTCTGAAAGGAATAAAAGCTAATATACAGTGTAACTAAGCACTGCCTAACTGAAATAGTCGTGTGTGTGTGTGTCAAATCATGGAGTCAGGTTAAATATCAGAAACACTGACATAAAAGTGTTTTGAAAATATGAAATAATTTATTTTTCGGTCTCTTTTGGCTTCATGTTTGTCATAGTCACATATTCAGCATCTTCTTCACAATCCCAAGAGAAATCTGCAGTTTAAAAACATTTGCTTCTCACATACATTCAATGAGCCAGTTGTAAGGAGTTTCAGAAAAGTCACTGCTGCAACAGTCACATTCAAACAATGAAAGGCGACAGTGTTGTAGAACAGGTCACAAATTAAGTATAAGCAATATATTGCACCTGTGTTGGCAATTTTAGTCTATGTGAGTACAACTGGTAAAACACTCTTAACATAAATTTCATAGAATTAGAAAGGTTTAGTTTTATGGAAAAAATAAGACAGCCTTCAAGTTATTCAACAGATTGGCACTAGGCTCTGGTTATAGGAAAATGGGAGATATAATAATAATATTAAAAAAAAAAAAGAGCTTAAATGAATTTTTTGTTTAACTGAAGAATTTTTACATTCTAAATATCCCATTTGGCCCTTCTGCAAATTAATATATAGTTATCTTATATCTGCCAAACAACAGAAATATTCTGATCTGAAAGAGATCATTAAAATGTATTATTTTTTGAATCCATACATACTAGAAATATATGAAAATAATATGGGGTAAAACATTAAAATTCTGTTACACCATGAGGCACAATATAGTGCTACACATCAATATAAATATTTAATTTAATTCTCTAACTAGAAATACTTGAAAGTGAAAAGCATTTTTTAATATTACTGCACTCCATTGTATCTTTCTTGTACTGAATGCTAAGTGCCTGGTTCCCCATGGAATCAGAAGTATTTAACAGGAGTGAGAATATGTATAGGTAAAACCAAATATATAATTGTAGAGAAAGTCTTTTACAGTGCTGCTGCTGGTGGTATTGAAACAATCTATTGAAGTATTATTTAAGCTTGCAAGATTTTGGTCACAACAACACAAAATAAAATCCCATAAATCTACAACAGAAAAGCTTTCCAATTAATAAGAAAAGACATAAAGCAGGCATTGTCTTTCTCTATATTCTGTATGTCATTCTTAATAAGTAGTGAATAATAGCAGTTCATGTTAAAACTAATCTTTCCTTTACAATAAGAAGACACTATAATGCAGGAAAAATATAAATTCTTTGGCTGTTTCTCAGTCAAAGGGCATATCAGTTACTGTATATTGCTGCAGCGTTCCAAGCATAAAATTAAATTATAGACAATAGAATCAAGTACAGTTTACATCTGTGGGGCATTAAAAAATGAGGTATGTTCAGCAGTTTATTTATTCCCAGTAGAAATATTGCTGCTGAAATAGTGCTCTTGAAACATTCTTTGCTACCAGACTTGGCTGTTTCAAATGCATTCCTCAGGCAATATACATATTTAGTTTTCAAATGTGACATGCAGGAATCAGCCTTGATTTTCTTTGATGGCTTGACTTTCTTTAGTTGTGCTATGGTTTAGGTAACCTTATCACCACCAAGTTCTAACCCTGCTACTGGACCTACACAAACAGCCTGAAGCGTGCTTATTCAACCGGGCCACAACTAAGCTCCAAAGGTCCACCTGTGTTAATACGTTTTGAAGGTTTCTGCCACTTATTACACGTGATTATGTGTAAGGAGAGGCCAAGTACTGTGGAGACTGAACCTGCGATTTTTAGTCTAAACAGATGGGTCTGTACCATCTGAGCTGAAAATCACACTGTTCAATACACTAGTTCCCATGACGCTAGTTCAACATCATTAAAGCTCACTGCAGTCAGAAAACAAAGGGCTGCAAACATTACTAGTAGATTATACTAGGATGTGCATTTTGTAATTTATCTTAAAATCGTTTGATAAATCAGAAGTATTTTGGATTTTTAATAGTGCGCATTGTATCTCCTTCTTCCTACAAATGGAAAATACTTCCTGTAATTTAGATCAGCAGACTTTATAAATAAATCAGAAACAGAAATGTGGCGCTTCAAGGGTGAGACTCTACACAGGTATAAATAAGTGAAACTTCATTTATGGTAGTGGAAATAGGCTAACTGAAATGAGCTACATGACTGACCCTCAGAATCTGTTTCAGCAGCACAAAAAGGCTTACAATTTATGGTGCTGTCTTTTGCACAATGGGCACGCTATCTTTGGCTTCTATGGACACACTAAGGCTGAACGGCACATTTGAAATCGAATCCCCATCTACATTGAATCCTTCCATTTCAGGATTTCTTACACTACACTCTAACCACATATATCTCTATTCCCTCTTTCCCCTCAAAAGACTTGTTGGATCTCAAGAAAAAAATGTCTGTACCTGCATAGATTTGTAGCTTTACATAAAATTTTGTGTTTATAACTGTGTTGAGTTCTGTGACTAGAAGCCCAAAACAGGTGGTATAGGAAGATAAATGAAGTTGATTAAGCATGAATTAATCCAAATTTCCTAGAACTCTTGTGGAATCAAACCTTTGAATGTTTACAGTAATATTCCAGAGACTTGCTTTACTTGTTTTTCATTTAAAGCTCTCTGACATAAGAATGTAAAAAGGAGGTAGAATAAATATTTAACATGATTGGATTCCCTAGATGTGTTTAGTACAACGTACTTGAAGCATAGGAGGGGATATTTTGATATTTAAAGATCATTTGCTTTAAAAGTCTGTCGCTTGTATTTTTGGTATAAGTGCAAAGACAGATCAGTTGAACTTAGTAGAAACCACAGCTGCTTTGATCATGTCAAGGCACCCAGGCAAACACCATGGCCTCTAGATTTCAGCACAGAAAACATCTATATTTCTGCCTTACTATAACAGCACACAAAAATTCTTATCATAACAACCCATCCACAGATACACAGTAAAAATAAATCCTTTGAAAGGACCTGCCTTCTGATCTTCATAACCCTTCTCAAAAGAGCAAGAAAAAAAGCAGTGCAAATTCCACTGACTGAGCTATGAATGACCAAAATACTGAACGCTATAGGGAAGAAAAAAATAATTGTTTTCAATAACTATTTAGCATTTTTAAGGCTAGTCATATAATGATATAGCCATGGACAGAAGAACTGATAATCACAGAGAAAATAGTTGTTGCCAAATGACATCAATAACAGCAGGCTAGATTTGCATAGAAAATGTGTAGATATAAATTAGCTTTGTGGTGATTTTTAGAGATGATCTTTATTTTCTGTAGCTGTGTCACTGAGACTAGTTTCAAAGGGGGGAAACTAGTTGCAACAGGAAAAAAAAAATATCCAGATGAACATTTTTTTTTTTATCAAATGTACATTTGAACCACAACCTTTTGAAAATACAGTTCTTCATTATAGCTATCATATTCATACCTTTGTTATTAACTTGTTGATAGTGCTTTTATTAGCACAGTTTGAGATGGCAAGCAGGATTCCTTATAAAATGAGACCTCTGCATAAAATAACATTTCATATATGCATATAAACATGCATACACACAAACACACATTCTGTGGGTCACAGAACATTTTCCTCAAATGCCTGATCTCCCAAGGAGATGGATGTAAATATATATATATTTTTTTTTTTAACTTACTGTTAAATAAAAATATTTTACTTGGAAAAGTGACATTCAACTAATGACCTGGTATCAATATCATGTGCGCAGAGAAAACTTTGTTCTTTAGCATAAATTATATTATGGAAAATGAAGATGGGGATATAACCTGGAAGATAGCTAAGCCCTCTCCGACTAGTGCATGGCTACTAATGAGAGTAGATTGTCAAATGCTTCCTTCTATCTTTTTTTTAATTGGCTCATCTAACAGCAGTTCTAGTGCTTGCCTTTGCAGATTATTCTGAAGCTAATAAATGTGACTGTCACATTATTTGTATCCTTATTGTTAAATGATCCAACACAAGTCCTTGTCTTGTCCTTACAGTATTTGCTGTTATCTTTCTTTTTTCTCTTTTTTCTTTTTTTTTTCATTCAAAAGCAAGTATATACAATTATGCTGCATTTCGATAACTTTATTTTCCATTTCTTCCAATAGTAGAAAATGAGGAAAAGAATGTTTTATAATTTACACGTAACTTAAACAACTGTATGTGATCACAGAAGATGCAACGAAGAAAGTTTTCATTTGGTTTTCTTGTGATAAAAATATAACACACATAATTTTCCTTGTGGTCTTTTAGTGCCAGTCCTCCACTGGTACATAAGAGTTGTTAATGAAACTGATAGGTTGAAAAATACATTCCTCTACAAGAGAGCCTGTTGAAATCAGAAAATGTTTATATAGGTGATACTTATTTATGTGAAGAAATCTGGCATAAATAAACTACATATATTGCATTTATAGCTATAAAAATGAGCATTTCCTAATATTTTTCTTGCTTCTTATTTTTCTCTATAAAGAAAGCTGTCTCACTGCGTTTAAAATATTCACTTTTTTTATAATATCCTACAAGGGACAGAATAGAATAAAATATTCCCAATTATTTAATTCTTAAAGAGGGAAAATTCCCATTTAAGCTTATACAGTGACAGACCTACTTAAGTGTAACATTTTCCTCTAAAGTATTAATGAAATATAATATAAACATTTAAATAGCTTTCAGTTAAATAATATATGTCTAGGACCTATTAATTCCTAAGTGTACTTACTTGTGAGAGTTTGATACATATATTATTCTATGACAAGCTATTTCATACAGTTCATTGTGTTCTGTTAAGATGTTTTCCATAGTATCAGGAATAGAGAATTGTATCATGGTGGATAAGTACTGGTGCAATATGCAGCATGTATTAAAAAATTAGCTTGTCCTCAGATAGTCCCATGCTCATAAATAATGTGCAGAATATAATTTTATGTTTCTTTTGTATGCCAAACAAAAGCATTGCTGTCAGAATCAGTAATATGGTACTTAGGATATACAATATCTTCTTTTTTTTTTTCATATTAGTATTGAGAATAGTTTTGGAAACAACCTTAATGTCTCAAAAGTCAATATTTAGAAATTGTAATCCTGTAAAAGGTAAATTAAGACTTCTATTTTGTTCAATGAACATTTAATTTTGAAATGTTAGTTGACTTACAATAAAAAGATTACACTGCTTTGATCAACATAAAATACGTAAAATTATCAAAAAAGCTCCATCATGTCAATGTGAAAATAATGGGCTTTTTTTGATGTTTGAAAATATTCTGTATCTGACGATTTTTTCCACATTGGGATGGAAGCATTTTTCAACACCTTTAGGAATTTCAGTGCTGGAAAAGATTCCCTCCCTGTTCTAATACCTCATGTGTGTTCTGCTCCTTTTTTTCTGATGGCAAATTCTCATCACAGGATAGTAGCTTTGTGAGTCATCCATTGTACTCACAATCCAAATATGAAGTGTCCAACAGTTACAGACAATCATTGCACATCATGCAGAGCTAAACCCAAACCCTGGGATTTTGTGAAAACTAAAATTATCTTCCTCTCATTTTTCCCATCATCATAATGGGAATTCTTTCCTTTTGTTTGTACCTTTTTTCTCACCATTTTGAGTGTGGTGGGACTCTGGATCAGGTTTCCCAGTGAAGTTGTGGACACCACCATTAGAAATGTTTAAGGTCAGTTTGGATGCAGCTTTGAACAGCCTGGCCTAGTGAAAAGTGTTCCTGTCCATGGTGAGAGGCTTGGAACTGGATGATATTTGAAAGACTTTTCCAATCCAAAATTCGCTATGAATCTATGATCTAATCCTAAAATCATGATTGGTTTATGCACAACATTCTAGTGTACAAAAATTAGTCTGCTCTATCAACCTCTCATTTCCATAGTATCTCTGTGATTCTAAACATCAATAGCCCTTGTGAGAAATAAAGCCCTTTGATAAGAGACAATAAAATTATCTTATGTTCTATCTACTGTAAAGTCAGCTATAAGAAGAAAAGACAAGTTAACTCCAAAATATCTATAGTTAAGCTCCAATACTAAATGAAGCATCAAGATGAAGCTGAATTTCTAAAGGTACAGTAAAGAAAGAGCCAATGGCGAAACACCTCCTAAGTGTTCCATGTTATGTAAAATGGATCAGGACAGAAACACACTGAAATGGTGTTCTACATTTAAGGGGGAAGGGATTTGGTTTTGGTGTGGTTTGGTTTGGTTTTTATGATTACCATCAGGTCGAAAGAGGATATAGAGATGTTACTTGTGATTTGGGGAGACTGTTTCTCCCCTCTACATGTAGATTTATCTGCAGTCAGAGAAATCTTTCCCT
>NW_008622090.1:91068-98461 GCF_000691845.1 Merops nubicus
CTTTTATTACTACTGGGTATTTTAATAAAAGCATACAAAGGGTTTAGGAGCACAAACTACATCCAAGATTCAGTAGAGTCTACTGTCTGACTCAGTTAGATATTGAAATTTACTATGAGAAAAGGGAACGTTTTTGTTAAATTTACAGTAAACTTCTAAACAAGCACTAGGAATTCCCCTGTCCTGCCAAATCTGTGGGAAACAAATAAATAATGTAGGCAGAAAAAAAAAAAAAAAGAAAAAAAAGAGGAGAATGGGTGTATATATCTGTGAATGTTTAAAGATAATATGCAACAGTTTGTAATACAATTTATAATAGTTTTGTGACCAGCAATAGCTGCCTAATATTGACTTTTATTCTCCAGTTACACTACTTAAGATAACTCTGTTGAGTTCTACTGGCTCAAAGTCAAATGGCAGAAGCATGTCTATGGTTTTAACTGCTAATATTTGCAAAGTGTTATTGATTCTGAAAGGTTTTAGATATGTCCAAAGTTATTCAAATAAATTTTTTCTGTCTCTTTCTTCCAAGGTATTTAACTTAACCAGCATTTTACAGGTAATTAGGCATACTGGGGGAGAAACAAGAGAGACAACAGATACCCCTGAAGAGAGTTATTTCTATGTATTACCCTTCACTGCAGTACTTCAAATTACAAGCATTGACAAAATAAAATTTTATCTTGTGTATACTTGCAGATTAATTCCACCCCAAATGCATTCTAACTACGTATCTAAAACTTGGTAGATTTCCCTTAAAATTTGGAGTATTCAAATTACTACTTTTATATTATATATACTTAGATTCTTTTATAAAGTAATTGTATAATGCCATCTTGAAATGTCTCTCTCTTGTTCTGATAAAAAAGACAGCTAGATAAATATCTTTGATATAAATATGTTTCATGATATAAAAGATAACATGATTAAAATAAAGCAAAAAAACAGACCTTTGATGTATTCCGTTTTCATTAATATTTAAAAGTATTTGTGGCACATCAGGGAAAGCAGGATCAAATCATGGATCAGTTAGGGATAGATAACTCAAATTAGGTAGGTCTTCTGAAGATACCAATGTTTAACAACTGAATACTTGTCTCCTTTCCATGAATTAAATCCTTCCAGAGGAGCTGTTTTGTTCAATTAAAGAGAATGGATGTTGGGTTAACAGTGTGCTCATTTCTACATAAGCCCATGCACTGCTGTTTGGAGTTGCTTTGCTCAGTCAAACTTTCAGTGTGTGAAGTGTAGCAAATCCTCCTAAATTCACCTATGGAATATTATCTCGAACTCTGCATCTGCTGTGAGTAATTGATCTGGCAGAAAAAAAGATCTTTAAAGTTTCCTTTTATCTTTTTGGTTATTTCCATCTCTGTTTTCCCTCTCCTTTTCCATTTCTTACAATGCTTCCTTTCTCCTCTATCCTGTTTTTTATCATGCTGATGATTCCAAACACCCTTACGTATGCTGTCACTCACATGCCATCCTGCCCAAGAGCATATGCCTCTGAAAATCACGTGGGATAACTCGTTTTTATCCATCTTTTTCAAAGGAAATTCAATTTAACAGTCATTTTGAATAGCATAAAACCCTGACATTTGGCATCTTCATTTTAAATGAAAGCACCAGATTCTCTTTCTGTCAAAACACTAGATTTCTCTGTAGGAAGAATTCTACCCTTCCCAGATTGGTGTGGTAATAAGCATGTAGAAAGTGGTACACCTTAATAAATCAAGTCCTCAAGAGACTGGTCTGTCTGTATTTCATCAGAAGAGGGCTGTGATTATTTAAACCATATGTATCTTCTAAAACTCAAGAGCTTTATAAATCTATTCTTTCAGTTGTTAACACTATTAAGATAGTAAACAATGTAAAACATCTCTGTGAGTATAATTTAAAGGCGACATTTCTTTATGTGCTCACTTCTTTAGAAATACACTGGATGAAGTAGACAAAGTGCTCAAAAACTATACCATGGAGATGTTTATGTCATCCTTAGAATGGAATACTTTCATATCAAAAATTTCTAAATCATATTTCTGCCGGACTCTTTTTATAGACAAACACATTTCTGAAGCTTTCTATCATACATTCAAGATTTAGAAAAAAATTATAACAGTAATAAATAGTTTTATTATCCACAACATTATCATTTATTATCACCTACTCAGAATGTCTTGTTAAAGTGATAAGTATCATTAGGTTTTGCAGTCACTCACAAAGTTTATGCAGTCACATTATACTGGTATAATATTGCTTGCATGGATAAACATCAACCCTACACTGGGCTGAGACCTGGGGACTTGTAGCAGTAAAGATACTATGTCATTTTTCACAAGCAATGTAAATGGTTTGATATTTTCAATCACAACCACATTTTTGATCTGCAGAGAACACTTCAAGGATATGTGTACCTTTTTCAAGAAAAAATCACACGGGAAAGTTAAACAATTTTTTTAAACAACAGAGTTCATGGTATAAGGAGTATGTCAACTTGACCATAACAAATTTGTTTGAATACATGCCAGAATTTGCTGTCTAACACTGAAATAATTTAAAAAATTATGTCACTCAAAGTAATATCCAGCTAACTGGAAGTAGATATGGAATCAATATAATAAGTTTATTTTAACATTTTTTTTAAAAAAAAGTTAACTAAATTATTATTATGTTAAATACTATCATTAAAAACATGCTGTGAATGCATGAAAGATATTATCCTTTAAATAAAAAATTAATATTGGAATTATGAAGATTTCATCTTATTCTGAATTTATTCTCTCTCTGTAGTTTCTCATGTTCAGATAAAATACAGGAGGAAAAACTATTATTCATAAACTGTTTCACATCTATTTCGTCTGTATTGGTGTGATTGTCCAGCTGAAAGTTAATAATTCTGATTGGGAAAAATGGCAGATGGGCTCTGAATTGGGACTAACATCAGAAGCCATAGTAGCTTACTACTGCTGTAATGAAAATCAACAAGATGATCCAAAGGTTGGTAGAGTCACAGACATTACTGTCAGAAAACAAATAGCATTTTAAAATACGTTATTGCTAAGCAGGTACTGTAAATGTTTTTAGCTGATTCACAAAGACGTGTTCTTCTAAGACTATCCGTAAATTGGCCATCATCACTACGTAGGTCTGATTGAGTGCAAAATTGCCAAGATTTTATTGTACAGCATGATTTTGGTTTTTTTTTAGGAATTAGTAACGTTAAATTGAATATCAGATAATTTTTATTGGACTGGCATGTAGTTTTAGAAAAGTGGAGTAAACTCAGCTTGTATGAAGATGATGTGTAATTAATCTTAATTTCACATACACTGTGAAGTTTCCAGCAAGACCTAGAAAAATTATGAAATTCTGTGTAAGCATAGAATTTGGGTTTTTTAGTAGTATGTAGCATACCAATAATATAAGCCCTGGTAGATTTTCACTGGTAATATTTTTGTTGTTTAGTAACTAAAACCAGATCAATTATAGGGAACTAACTGAATATGTTATTTTGCCAGCAGGGAAGAAAATCTAAATATTTGTGAGATGTGACAGAGTATATATATATCACAGTAAATATGTGACATATAGTAATGTGAAATGGAAATATCAAGGATTAGGACATGAGCAAACATGATTAGCTATGTTAAAGACTTTCAAGTTCCACTGAAATTTTTCTGCCATAAGCTAAGCAGAATTAGATGAAACAAAAGTATACCCTGTGATTTATTATATGTTCCAGATATAGTTTTTTTACAATGTTCTTTGGGGAAAAAAACAAACAAACAAAAAAAAAAAACAAACAAACAAAAAACAAAAACACTTTTTTTTTTCCTGTATTGCATACAGATTGAAAATATTCTTATCTCAAAACATACCTTTTAATTTCAGAAACTTCTGCCTCTGTAATTTAAACTTACTCACAGGGAAGGATCTTTGAAGTTTTCACCATAATTTAAACTTCATTACTAGATCCACACATTTGCAGGAAAAGCACCACGCAAACAAAATTATTCATGGACTTTGCTGCACCAGCTCCCTTCAAGAAGCCAATTACCTTCTTGAAATACAGCTAGATAGCCAAACTCACCTGCTGTTAAGAGCAGAGGTTGAATCATGTGAGAGCAGTTATAGACTAATGGGTTTTTGCCTGTCATTACTAGACTTTGCTTTCTGTCTCCTACCCTGCCAAGTTTCTGAGGCATCTGCCTGGCAGCCACACAGACAAAACCTCAAGCAGTGAAAGCTCATACTTCAGTCTCCCTCACTGCCTTTTAAGTTTATCTCCTACTGGTTCATATTCCCTAAATAAGATACCAAAATATCTTAAGAACTGTGTTTCAGAATTATATTGGTAACTTTCAGCTTTACTACTAACAAGATTTTTTTTTAGTTTAGTTTGCTATTTGCAATTAGTTTTGCCTTTAATGTTTCTTGGCTCAGATTTTGCTAGCAAACCTTACACAGCAGCATTGACCTCAGCCATCTCTGGCCAATTTGCACTGGTTTTCTATTGCTCAAATGGCTCAGACACCCACTGTTCCACCTGAGTTAGTGTGTCCGTCCACTACCTGGCAATCATTATCATGACCCTATAATTATTTGTGCAGCAATATAGATGACCGGTGATTATGAGCACAGGAAAGTAAAAATTGCTAATCTATTAGTTCATATTCAGCAGCATAGTTCTGGGAGGTGAGTTCTTATCTTTTTTTTTTTTCTTTTTTTTTTCCCCTGGGGAAGAAAGCTTCTGCCTCCTGTTACCAATTTTATATGGATTATTGCCAGTTAGAGGTCATAACCTTGTTAGAAAGATCCAACTACTTGTAAGATTATATTTTTGTCCTTGTGATGGATGACTCTTTAACCTTGAATAGCAGCATGCTTTAAAGTACCGACGGTTTAAAAGTGAAGGATATTTTAATTGCCTGATCTTACAATTAATATATAGTTCATAAACTGTCACAGATATTTCAGGCTATTCTCTGTGTTTTTACTTCTCTTTTTTCCTGTCCCTTTCCCGTCAAATGTAAGCAGATTTTGGTTATCACTTGTCAGCTATACAGCAAAAAGCCAAATTAAATAAAAATCCATAAGGTTCACCGGATTCCTATAAAACTTGTTCCCCTGCAATATCTATGTTCCAGGACTATGCTGATAAATGGAAACATAAAATGTCATTCAGGTGTTCACATTACCTAGATCTTATATCTGTGGCCATTTACATTATTGATGAGGACAGAAGGCAACCCCAGTCATTACCTCTTCCTGTAAAGCCGCACTGAACCATCCACCATATGTACTCAACATGTTCATTTGTCAGTGCCCTGCATCTGGAAAACATCTTTGCTGGAAGAATGTTCTGCAGCATGAAGTAGTGTAGGAGGTGAGACTACATTTCTGTAGAATTTAAAAGGGGAAGTAAAGATTTTTATCAGGGCAACAAAGGGCAAAAGCAATAGACTTGTGCAATTGTGGTGATGTAATGCTATGAAAAGAGAAGAAAAGCAACAGGAGATTTGTCATTACCTGAAAAATAAAATAAAAAAAAATTAATCTGCACTGATATTTGCCTAAATTCAAGGTTCAAAGTCATATCTTACTATGTGCTTAATTTCCAAGAATCTGTTATAAACTTAATCTCAGTATATTCTAGCTGCTGTGGAGCAGCAGTGAGGTTTTTGCATTTAAAGTTCCAAGTATATTTTAGTTATGAAACATTTACATTTAAAAATATAAAAATAACACAGTAAAAGGGTGAGGTTTTTTTGTAATGGAAGAAATGCCTGCTTTAGCACAATCTTAGAAGTTAGAAAGAATTACACACTGATAGTTAAAACATTCAAGAAATCAGCTATTATAAATATAATTAACATTGCTTGACAAATGGCTGACAAAATCCTTCTTCTCAAAGAGGATATAATATGAATATATTCACTAAACTGGATGTGCTGTAAGCGAAAGTGTGGTAAGCGAGATTAGTCTGAATATTTGCCAGCAAGCTCTGGCAGGCAGATAATAAACCTTCAGGTTTCTTCTTGGCATTTATACAGCAAGAAATAAGACTTTATCTCTTATGAAGTGTAATCTAGCAGTCCAGACTTGCTTTAAGGCTTTCACAGGTAAGTGCCATGTAGGAGTATCTAAGTATTGAAGCAATCTTTCATTTGTTGAGTAAAATATTATTTGCATGCTAGTAGAGTGATTCTAGTTATAGTGTTGAAACTTTAGATTAAAATGGCAAAATACTATAGTAGAAAAGCTAAATAATAATTTGAGGATCAATACATTGAGGCAACTTGAAACTATTTTTACCGAAACATGGGAGTAGGAAAGGTCTTTTCTCCTGTGTGCTGAGCCTTAACAATATATTCTCCCTGAACACTATCCTCTTTATATTCATTTTTCATTTTATATTCTTTTTTTCTTGCTTTTTATTTCTTTACACAAGATCATTATGGAAGAAGGGCTATTTGTCACAGAAATCAGTAGAAACTCAATCAAAGGAAGGATTTTACTCAGCTAAATAGCCATTCACTTGTGATAGAAGAGCTGAAGACTTCTAGTCCATGCGCTGGAACAGTTTATATAGTTTATCCCCAAAATGTTTAATATAAAACATATAGAATATTTCAAGGACTAGAATGGTAGCTTCTTTCCCAGAAAAGCAATTTAAGTACTAAATTAAATTAAGTACAGTCATACTGCTGATTGTTCACTCTTCCTGAAGCTTGAGTATTTTATTGCATAGCTTCAAAAAAAAAACCCCCATCTTCCCCTACCAATTCAGCAGCTAATAGCTTGTGACTAGACTCTTTTTGCAAAGAGAAAGATCTGAGTTTCATTCCATCTAGAGAAGGAGGTTGAACTCATGTCTCTTATTTCTCAGGTGACTGATTTAGCCACTAGAATACTTTAAAAATGTTAGGCAGCACTATATTTTCTCTGGCCAGGTTCTCAAAATTGCAGTTGCACCTGAGCTTGTAAGTGTGCTAAGCCATTAAACCCTAGCACTAGGTTGAAGAACAATCTCTTTTTTTACTTATGCTCAAGTTTAGGCATGATCTAGAAACTGAATTTTTCAAATTAAAGGTATTGGCATGATCAAGAGCACAATTTTTGACACCTTGAGGAATCTATAGTCACAAGGTACACTTGTGAGCATAAACTTCTTCAAGGTAACTTGAAGAACGTAGGTTCTGGGCAGAGTTGCTTTAAGCTTTGAATTTAAGTGTCTCACTCCCAACTGTGTTTTGGTTTCAAGACTGAGGGTATCTCAACACTGTAAAATGCAATGGTCCATGAACTAACAATTCACTGTGAAGGCTGTGCAACCTGTGGCTGTAGCATCTCAAGTCTGGAAGCAGTACAGCTGCATTCCTCCACGTCTACC
>NW_008622090.1:98492-136838 GCF_000691845.1 Merops nubicus
TGAAGCCAAACAGCTTTCCTGAAGGGGCATAACACTACATGAATGATGTTCTACTGCTTCAAAACCTGGGTCATTCACATCAAGCCACATCTGGTTAGATTACTTGCTTAGAAATAATAGACATCTAGTGCCATTTTAGACTCCCAGACATCCCATCCATTCTTTTGGCACTCAGAAGGTGCTGTATCCTATTTGCCTACAATATCTCAAAATCTCACATACTCTACAATGTCCAGAAATCCTAGCACCTTTCAAAGGAACTACATAATATTTCTACATTTGTGTTTCAGTAAAAAAAAGTCATTCCCCAAGCTCCACTGTTTGCCTTTTTCCAGCTCTTCCAGATGTTCACTTCAGTGCTTGCCTCTACACCCACAGCAAAAATTTGCCTGTATAGCTTTGCTGGAGGTAGTCCTAGAAGTATCTCTTTTTACAAGTTTGATCTTGAAAGGTGTTTAATATTCTCAGCTTTCATTTAAGACAATGAAAGTTGCAGGTGTACTTTGCAGGACTAAGCCTTGTGTGAGTATTTACTAGCTTATATGATCAGGTAGAGGACTGTTCATTGTACTTTCTGTTCTCATTGGGAACACGTGGGTGTTATCTCTGATCTATGTAAAGAAATATTGTCTCATTTATGAAATATTTGCCTTCAGGACAAAATGGAAATAAATCAGAGGAAGGTTACCACAGTATGCTTTTCTGGCTTGTATATAACTAGAATTTAAAATGCAATTCTTTTCACTCCAAGACTGACTCAAAAATAAAATATATTGGATGTTTTATATTCTTGCAAATAAAAAGTAGCTTTATTTAGGACCAAAAGAATATTTCTAGCTCTGCTTTCACTCAATTTCTAATCTGATTAGAAACAAGTCATGTTCTTCTGAAACAGAAATCTGCTGTATTTGCCTGGCAAGAGAACTTTGATTTGAAAGTGCCATTTCCACATTTTTATGCAGTTCTGTGCTGAGTATATCACTGTCAAAAAATGTATCTCTGTTCACTGGTCAGTATGCAATGCTTAGGCAAAAGAGACTCTTGTTCTGCTCATCATGATGTCGCTCTCTGTGACAGTTTTTCCACTTTTTAAATGAGGCCAATCACACCCAGGTACAAAGTGTTTTCACAGCTACTGTTAAAAAAAATATTAAGGAAAGCATAGATATTCTCCACATTTAATTAATAGATTCTTTTTGAAGATCACTCAGGAAAGACATCAGCTGTGAGGCTGAATTTTTAGTATGATGACTCTGATAGAAATTTTATCTTCTAGGGAAACAGCTTTCAGAAACCAGTTTTTTTCAGTCTCTATTGACCCGAACCGAATCTACCTAACAAATGGATCAAACCATATTACTAAATTCCCTTATCATCACACACACAATAGAAATAATAACTTAAAATAAAAAGAAATTGTAGCAATTTGTCGGATTTAATTAATATCCTTATTAAATGTTGTTTCTTGCCTTGTCTTCAGATATTACTTTTCCTTTCCATGACTTAGAATGTAAGTAAGGTATCTCATAAGGAAAACTGGTCAACCTAATGTTTTTGTGGGTAAGGTAAATTCATATTCACGCACAGAATCCAAATCTCATTAGTTTGGAACATCTTTTTCTCAGGGAACACAGGAATTTATTTTTTTTAAGTAATTATTAATTTTGGTAGTTTAATATTTGGGTATCTCACGAGGCTCCATTGTCAGATGCACATCAAAATCTGATAACCTCAGCATACGTGGGTGGCATACATGACATCCCAAGCTGATGCCATTGTCATAGAGGCACGCCTGTGTGAGTACTTTCTTTGACATGCAGGACCAGTCCTCTTGCAGACATCCAACTACAGGCTCTATCTGGCTGACAAGGTGCAGCGTAGGTGAATGAACATAGCTACCGGTGTGGCACATGAGCAGGAGCCTCCACCCCCACTTGGATAAGAGCCCATTTGTTGTCTTCACTAGCTCTGGGACAGTCCCACTTCTTCCAACATCAGCTGCCGGGCCACGTCCAAACAAATGGAAAAGTTTTGCTTAGGGATAGCTGTGAGGATGAGCTCATTTAGTTGCTTTTAGCAAAAATGATTTCTTCAAAATGATTTGCCACTCTATAGACATAGAAACAGTTCCTTTCCCCCAGTCCCAGATCTGCTGTTTTGGAGGCAGTCCTAGGGCTTACTTTATAATGACTTCTTTTGAGGCTTCTCAACAGCAAAATGGTTTTCAGCCTCTCTGGCCTGCTGCGACCCAGGCTGTGCTCTGCACCATCTGCTCTGGAGTGCAGAAAGACCCCTGTGCTTGCATTTCTTCCTTCCTGAGCCCGATTCCAAATTTCTGTAATATCACCCAGGATGAACTTCCTTTTCTCTGTGGAAGCAACTTTAGCCTGGATAATGTGCATCTAAGTCCCAGCTCCCCTTATCTGGTCACTGCATTTCTTTACAAAAGCAGTAATTGCCTGGAAATTATGAATATACATTTTACAAATTTCATGCAGGTCTCAATAAATTTAGAAGAAATTTTTTCAGCGAGTTGAGTGGAGACAGTGCTAGGCTTAAAACAAGCAACGCCATCCCCCCAAAACCAAAACGAGAACAACATTGCTCAGACAGTAAAAACTTGCATTTTGACATGACTGAAGGAAAGACAAGGAGGCAATTTCCATTATTTTTCAGTTTCCATCAATTAATTACTTTTTATTTGCATTTAATGTCCTAAGCAGTGTATTTTGCTTTTCAGAAGATGTTAAAGAGAAAACTTAGTTTCAACCTTCTCCATCTCATCATATTTGAAGCACAAAGTTTATGATGTAAACCTCCTAGAGAGATGGCTCATTTTGAAAATTGTTCCCAGGTGTCTTGTGTCTCTTTCTTACTCAAAGATTATACGATTAGCATTCTAATGTCCCACAACCTCTTCTCTAGCTCCCTAGGAGGATATGAAAATTAAGCCATGAAAGCTAAGCTGCTTGGTATTTATCACGCACACTCTGGTTGTATTTCAGAGCTCTGGGATTTAAACAGGACATCAGTCTTTCATAGCCCATTTGGATATCTGGGTCTCCATATAATGCTGCTGGATGAATATCAAGAACGACTGTTCGTGGGAGGAAGAGACCTCTTGTATTCCCTCAGTTTGGATCGAGTCAGCAACAACTACCGAGAGGTGGAGTAAAAAGCTATATACATTAGTCACTTCATTCACAGTGTGTAACACATAACATCAGAGTTTGCATGACTTGAAATGAGATAATGCAATTTTTGTAGATGTTTTGTACATGAACATTAAGGTCATGTTTATATTTAAGAAAAATACACTAATTGCCATTTTCTCACCAATAATGACCCGTAAGGATCACTCTAGATGAAGAGATTTGGGTATCATATAGCTATTTCTCACTGTTTTTCAGCATGTTTACAGATGTTTGCAGCATCTAACACTTTGTGCATACCTGATTTCTGTATCTCCACTCTGTTATCAAGAAATAATTTCTACCTGCCATTTCTGGGGGGCTTTCCCACAGCAGGAGAGAAAATGTTAAAAAATAAAAAATAAAAAAATAAGTAATGAGTATATAAAATATGATGTTTTCAACAGCAACATAAACCATGCAGTTAATTTTTAGCCTTCCTTAGAAAATGAATTTTACACTGGTTTGAACCAGAGGTGCCACTAAGTAGCAACTGAAAGTGGTATTTGAAGTTTTCTCAGTGGTATGTGGGACAAAGGTGGTTTAAGTCATACTCCTACAAGAAAGCTTGGTACACTGTAGAAACTGCAACTCATCAGCAAACCAGCAATTGAAGTGGAGAAGCTGGAGTTTGAGCTAGTGTGAGCCTTGGCTTCCTTACTCACTTCTGCCTTTGACAGGACTGGAAGCATATAGTGGCAAAAGAAGCTGGTAGGAGCAATGCTCCTGACTCAACTGTCTTGACTGGGGTAAGCGCTCAGCCCACACAGAACATGGCAGCAACAGCCTCTCCAAGGAAGCAGCCCCTGGGGAGCACCAGTGGCCAGGAACACAGCCGGCAGGGAGGGCCCCACATCCTACTTGTAGCTCCACAGCACAGGGAACTGTGCCAAGCATCTGCAAAAATGGTGGGCACTCGCCTGAGAGCCAAGAGCAGTGTTCCTATGGACACGCACCTGTGAAGTCAGATGTATCCACACAGATGGACGGAACCAGGAAGAATATTTCTGTGCAGGCAGTAGCTTGCTGCAGGTGCCTTCACCCTTCTAGTGTTGTAAGGTAAGTAACTGCAAAAAGGGTGAACAGGTAGAGGATCTGTAACACCGGGTGGCTGAATCACAAAAAAAACCAGTTACAAGGCTATGCAACATCAGAGGAGCTGAGACAGAGATTGATGGTTTCAAAACCATGTGTCAATACCAGACACCACAGACAGGCACCATGGACCCTGGTTACAAAAAAAAACCAAGAATACACATCATCCTCAACCATCTAACACCACTACCAAAACCATATATGAAACATGGGGAAACTCCACCAGCAACACGCAGTGGTTACTCTAGAAAGAAATTACATGTGTTCATGGTGGGAGATTCTGTTAAAGGGCCCTGGGACACCTATCTGCCAACCTGACACGGAGTCATGAGAGGTTTGCTGTCTCCCGGGAGCCAAGTTCAAAGACACTGCTGTTAGTGGGCAAGAGTCTTGTAGTCTGTAGTCAGGAGGGCTTTAAACTTAAGGACTCGGGGTGTGTGATCCAAAATAGTGATGCTCAAGCCATCACAACCAACTGGGGAACATGCCAGGCCAAACAGAGCCATGACAAATGCACATGAGCTGCCTTCCAAGATAAGAGCCAGAAGACCAACCACCTCAAGGATGGGTGTTATGGTGGTTCCTCTTACTCCCCTCCAGAGATATTTTTGTGATCAATTAAGTCTCTGAAATGCCTGTGAACCAACATGGGGAATAAACAAGAAGAACTAGAGATTGCAGTGTGGTCACAGGGCCATGATCTCACTGCAGTTACAGAAACATGGTGGGACAGCTTGCATGACTGGAATGTTACATGGATGGCTATGTACTTTTTAGGAAAGACAGGCCAGCAAGGCGAGGTGGTAGAGTTGCTCTTTATGTGAACAAGCAACAGGAATGTGTTGGGCCCTGCCTAGGAGGGGATGAAGAACATTTTGAAAGCTTATGGGTAAGAATTAAGAGGTAGGACAATATGAGTGACGCTGTTGTGGGTGTTTGATACAAGTGACCAGCTCAGGAAGAGGATGTCAATGAGGCCTTCTACAGACAGCTAGAAGCAGTCTCAAGATGGCATGCCCTGGTGCTGGTGTGCCCTGGTCCTGATGGGTGACTTCAATCACACAGCTAGACACAGCACAGGAGGTTCCTGCAATGCATTGATGCAGGTGGTGGAGGAGCCAACAAGGAGAGGTGTGCTGCTGGACCTTGTACTGATGAACAAAAAAGATTTGGCTGGGGACATAAAGGTTGGACGCAACATTGGCTGTACCATGAGATAGTGGAGTTCAGTGTAAAACAAAGAAGGAGCAGGGCAATAAGTAGGATTTCAACCCTGGACTTTAGGAGAACAGTGTCCTCTTCAAAGACCTACTTGGAGGAATCCTATGGGCTAGGACTCTAAAAGGTAGAGGAGCCCAAGAGAGCTCGTTAACATTGAAGCACCACTTCCACCAAGCTCAAGACTGATGCATCCTTTCGAATAAAAAATGAAGTTGAGGAGGCAGCACACCTGCATGGTTGAGCAAGGAACTACTGGACAAACTCATATGGAAGAACGAAGTTTACAGTATGTGGAAAAAAGGAGTGGTCACTTAGGAGGATTATAGTAACATTGTAAAGTAGGTAGGGATGCAACAAGAAAGGCCAAAGCCCTATTGTAAATAAAGTTGGCCAAGGGTGTAAAAGACAAGAGGACAGGCTTCTTCAAGTACATCAGTAGCAAAAGAAAAACTAAGGAAAATATGGGTCCACTGCTGAATGAGATGGAAGCCCTGGTGACAAAGGATACAGAGAAGGCAGATACTGAATGCCTTCTTTTCATCAGTCTTCACCACTACAACCTGCCCTGGGGAATCTCGGTGCCTGGAAGTAGGAGAGTGTCTAAAATCTAGAGGAAGGAAGATTCTCCACTGGTTGATGAGGACTGGGTTAAGGATCATTTAGGCAAAAGGAACACTCACAAATGCATAAGCCCTGATAGGATCCACCCACAAGTGCCTGGTAAGCTGGCTGATGTTGCTATGCCACTGTCCATCATTTTTGAAAGATCATGGAGAATGGGAGAGGTGCCTGAGGACTGGAGGAAAGCAAACGCCTCTTCAGTTTTGAAAAATGGCAAGAGAGAGGACACAGGAAATTTTAGGCTAGTCAGACTCACCTCTGTCCCTGGAAAGGTGATAGAACAGCTAATTCTGGAAGTCATCTCCAAGCACATTTAGAAAAGAAAGTTATTAAGAATAGTCGGCATGGATTGAGCAGTCACACTGAAATCATGCTTAAATAATCTGATAGACTTCTACCATGGTGTGACTAGCTGGGTAGATGAAAGGAGAGCAGTGGATGTTGTCTACCTTGACTTCAGCAAGACTTTTGACACTGTGTCCCATAACATCCTCATAGGTAAGCTCAGAAAGTGTGGGTTAGAGGAGTTGAGTGTGAGATGGATTGAGAACTGGCTAAACAATAGAGCTCAGAGGGCTGTGATCAGCAGCTCAGAGTCCAGCTGAGGTCTGTTGCTAATGGTATTCCCCAGGGAGCAGAACTGAGTCCAGTCTCGCTCAACATCTTCATCAATGACCCAGATGAAAGGACAGAGTGTACCCTCAGCAGCAAGCTTGCTGATAATACAGAACTTGAAGGAGTAGCTAATACATCAAAAATCTGTGCTGCCATTCAGTGAGACTTGGACAGGCCAGAGAGCTGGGTGGAGAGAAACCTCATGGAACTCCACAAGGACAAATGTAGAGTCCTTCACCTGGGAAGGAATAACTCCTGATGGACAATAAGTTAACCATGACCCAGTAGTGTTCTCTTGTGGCCAGGAAGACCAGTGGTATCCAGGGGTGTATGAAGAAGAGTGTTACCAGCAGGTTGAGGGAGGTTCTCCTTCTTCCCTTCTCTGCCCTAGTGAGGCCATCACTTCCACTCCATCTGGCGTATTGTGTCCAGCTCTGGGCTTCTCAGTTCAAGGGAGAAAGGGAACTACTGGAGAGAGTCCAAAAGAGGGCTATGAGGATGATTAAGGGTCTGGAACTGGGTGATCCTTGTGGTCCCTTCCAACCCTGACAGATTCTGATCTGTTTTGGCAGAGGACTTTGGAGCCCTGGTGACTCGGTGGTTGGACTTGATGATCTTGGAGGTCCCTTCCAACCTAAATGATTCTATGATTCTATGATTCTCATGCCAGCACTCTGGTTAACTTTACAGTAAGCAACCTTGCTTATCTCCAAGTGTAATTAACATGTTCCACTACTGTGAACAGTTTTAATATGCTTTATCCTTCTTATAAACACCTTGGGAAAAGCAATCCTAGGTATGGGGAAATGAAAATACTCAGCGAGACCATCTGAGAATTTATGTTGTTTTTTTTTTTTTTTTTTTAAGAAGTAATAATTTTTTAACTCCTAGGGGAGCAATGTTACATTCTGAGCTTTGTTCCTCCACAGTGAGATACGAGTTAACTTCTTTCCCATTTGATGAAAATTATTAATATCCTGTGACAAGGTATTAGAGCTCAGGGATATATGAACATTTAGGAAGCAGTTGTTTCTATAAAATGAGCTTCCCCACCACCCCCACCCCTTGGCAGTAAATCTGTACAATGAAAGATGATAGAATAGAGCACTTTATACTTCCGTCCAACCACTATTGTCCCATCTGGACACACTCTTGAAGTTCTTTGCTCTCCTTCTTGTTGTTTTTAGATGGAAGATCAGCCATTTACTCTGAACCATACTCTCTGCCTTGAGAGCTGTGTGCAGAGCATGACAAATTAATGGAAGCTCTTTTTGCCTGCTTGCCTGCTTTTATGATATGCAAAAGATAAGAAATTAGAATTAGGACCTTGACCTAGCATGTTGAGAAACATGACCTCACTGTGACTTAGTTCCCTTAAATACAAATGTCATGATCCTTCTCTCTTTTCCCAGTGGTCCCTCAGTGCAGATCTTATAGCACTGTCAGGAAAAGTGTGAAATAAGACATTTCTCTTACATGAGAGCTTAATTACTGAGATACACTGGGGGAAGTTCCTGGAATTGAGAGACTGATTGATTCATTAGTAGTGAAGTTCTTAATTATTCTGTCTTTAACTGTGTGTTGGTTAGCCTTTAACCTTTCCTTTCAAACAGATTTTAGCTTAATTAATCTAAATCACCAGTTATAATCTAGTGAAAGTATAGGAGTGGAGGCAAGTTCCTGGATTTTATTCTCTCTCTGGTAACCAGGATGAGTCACTAGCTGCTAAAAAAGATGTTTCATAAAGTTGATAGTTTGGGGCAGATTTGTGCAGAACTTTTTCATCTTCTGTGTTTTAGAAAACAGTTTATGTATTTTAATTCATTGCCATCCCTTTCTCCATAATTCTGAATGTGAATATGTTTTCCAGAAACCAACTTAAAAGCAGTCCAAATTAGAGATGTGTCCCTTCTGCTGTAAAACAACCTAGTAATTCAGTTCTAGCAATCGTTTTAGAAGTCACCCTAAAACAACAAAATGCTGAGTGCATATAAAATGCTTTTGCATTGAGACCTATTGCCTGCCAAAGTAATCTAGCATTTCCAAAAAACTAACTTGTGGTGCATATGAGGTATGTATCCTATAAATCTGCATTTAATAGACTATGTTTTTTCTTAAGGTTCAATTCTCTTCAGCTTTCAACTACAAAGCAGCACTCTGAAGGGGAGATTGTAGCTTTTTCATGTAAACTAGTAGCTGTTTATTTTAAGCCTGTATTGTCTTGACCACTTTTTTTAATTCAGTAGACAAAAGATACATATGGGAAAAGATACAACGGGAAAAATCTTTTGGGGAAGAAAACTACTAGTGTCATTCTTTTATGGACCTTCCATGTCATCTTGGATAAAGACAGTGTTATTTCTCTGCTTCAAATTAGATTTTCTTGCCTACTTTGTTTGGGTTTTTTTGTTTTGTTTTTTTTTGTATTTATATCTCTCCTTTCATGTAGTACACACAGAAATTTTATTGCTTAGAGTATATTACATATCTTACCATAAGTTTTTGAAAAAAAAGTTGCTCATGAACATTGGTTTCTATATGAAGAATGCCCTAACACTAGCAGTTGCAAGAACGTGGGGGAACATGAAATATAGATATCAATATTTACAGAGAATTAAAGGCACAGAAGTACTTGAAACCTTGTGTAAAATGAAATATTTGGAGGTACCCTCCATGTGACCTTTGTTTTCCCTGAGATCTTATTTTTGACACACCATCTTCAGAATCAAACTTTACACATATTTAGGATTTGATCCAAAGTCCTTAAGGCTTGTAATGATCTCACACACTGATAGAGAACTAACTTTGCTATATGATGCAAAATTTACTTTAAAAAGTGTTTCAGTTCATTATAATTTATGCCAGAGAATAACTTTGTTGACAGGAAACCAGTGCCAACAGTTCATCACCACTCATTTAACAACTCATAGAGAAGGATGACCTTTGTTTCTACTTTTCCCTATTTGTCCACAAACTCCCTACAGATACTCTTTCTTCCCAGCTTCTGCCTCAACGGGCTCATGAAGCCCTTGCTCTGAAAAGAAGCTTTCCTACTTTTGCAAATAGGCTTCTGCAGGCAGATTTCAATGTGCTGTTTCTGATCTAGTATGAGATAGCTCCAGGTTAGGATTTATGGCTCTGGTGTAACAAACTACAGAGCCCTGATAATATATCCTGCCTCTAGTGAAACCTGTTATATTTCTACTCCAGAGCTGGCTGAACACAAATCTGCAAGAGTAGGGCTTGCCTGTACCTCCTTTGAACACCATGTAGGAAAGTACAGGTATTCAAACCAAAATAAGAAGCACACCATTTAGCAGGGAGTTTAGTTATCCATTGGAATTACCTTCCAAGAGGCAAGGTGTCTATGTATTTGTTGATAAATATATATATAATATCCAGTCACAACCAGATATTATTGCAGATTTTGTTCTTCAGCCAAACACGTGTTACATGTTAATTATGCAGTTTTTATTGACTTAAACCAGGGACAGGATTTTTGAATTGCTTAATTGCTCTGTCGTGCACCAGAGTTCAGACTAGCTCACACAGTAGTCTATTTTGGCCTGAAGTGCTAGAAAGCTCATAATTTCTTGAAATTAGTTTTCATTAGATATGCCATCCTGTTTTTTTTGAGGCTAGGGACTAAATAGGGAAGCTGTTTGGAGACACTAATTAGCGTTCCGGTGCCAATTAAAGTTTTTCCCCTATCTGAATTTGATAAACAGTAGCTGCTGCCTGTACTACCTTATAATTCCATTTTTTTCCCTGAGGAGTATATTTAAAAGTTGCTTTCTTTTTTTTTTTTTTTTTTTTTTTGTCTGTTTTAAATACAGTGCTAAAATTAAATCATAAAGGTCTTAAAAATTATATTATGGTGCAAGATGAGGAAAAAAAAGAAAAAAACAAACAGAAAAACACCAAAAACAAGAAACCAGGAAGCTGAAAATGTACTTCACAGTAGCCTGCAAGGATGGAAAGTGTTTAAAAAATGTGTCCAAGCCAATAATTATGTCAAGCATAAAGCTCAGTGAAATTAATGTTATTCCAGTCTAGACGCACAGGAAAATTTCCCAACAATAGTTATAGACAGCTTGCCAAAAGATTGTAATCCTAAAAAACAGTAATTTCAAAGTTAAAGTTAATGGTTGTCACAACTCCAAACCATAAACATCAGGAAAAAGAGTATGTGGAGATTTAAGGCTACCATCACAGCTGATTAACATCTGGATTTCCATGTAGTACAAACACAACCCATGTTATGCTGGTTAAGTAACACAGGAATAATTACATAAATACAATTGGGTACAGTAAGCACACCTTGATAAAGTGTTACTTCAGCCACTTACTATAGATTTCTTTCCAAACGATCATAATAGACTAAACAGCTTTTCTCATTTGTTTTAACTGAGCTAAGAGATCCTCATAAAGATTTTAAGATTAAAACAAATAATCTTGTTAATGTTTTGCAGAACATCTTTTTACTATGCACATTTTTGACTAATGTGCTTAGGCCCAAGATGCATGTAAAATTAAATTTTGAAATTTGGCATGATAGCAAAATCAGAAAATGTAGAGGTTTTTTTAGTCTCTAATCTAAAATAATCTTGAAGAGATTAAAATCATAATGCTCTTTTATGTTAAGCATCATAAGCCTCATAAGATTTATGGGTCTTAAAAAATAAGTTCTGGATAGAAAGGCCTCTTTAGGAGACTCATATGTATTACTAAAGTTATAATTTAGACCCATCAATTTCAGGCAACTAACATGGACCTGCCTTAAAGGTAGGTAATTTGCTACAGGCATCTAAAATAGATTCCTACACCTCTGCATAACCTCCAGAAAAGATACAGATATATCTGCCTTTCTTACTCCTTCTGTTAAGCATCTTTTCCTAAAATAAGCTATTATAAGTATCCCAATAGGGAATAATTATATGGCTGAACCAGCACAGAACAAGGGCTTCATTTGGAGAAGGACTTGTGCAGGAGTCACTTTGGAAAGCAGACATGTAGCAGCAGTGGTAGATACAGGGACAGAGAATGCAGATTTTTACACGTTAACCTTTTGATTAGAGCAACGTGCCCAGGAAACAAAGCCCCCACATCCCTGAAAGAGGTTTGCACACATCTTTCTTGCTTCTCGTTAGGTCATAGAAGAGACCCTCTTAGAAGACATGTCAAAATATACGGAAGACAGGGAGGTGATTAGAGGCAGCCAATGTGGCTTCACAAAGGACTAATTAAGCCTGACTAACTAGCCTTCTACAATGGAGTGACTGCATCAGTAAGGGAATAGCTACAGGTGTCATCTATCTAGAATTCTTTAAGGTCTTTGATATGGTCCTCCACAACAGTCTTACCTCTAAATTGAAGAGACCTACACCAAACATAGGCTAAAGCCCCTATTTTAGACTGAAAATTAGAACATTGCCTTGGAAAGTGGAAGCTGTGACTTCACACTTTTAGGTTTAGGAGACCATAGTGTTCATATCACCTAACTTCTTTGGGTTAAAGGGTTAACCCAAACTAACTTTAGGTTAACTGATACCTAACTTCCTTGGCTTTTTGGTTTAATTTATTTTGTTGCAATTTATCCCCTGATTTTCTTGCATTAGAATTATTTAAAGAAAATTAATTTAATTCATACATTAAACAAAAAAAAATAAAAAAATAACAGAACTTAATTTTAAAATGTTTTCCAGATAGAAAAATAATTTTTGATTAGACTATTGACAAAAATGTCTTAATGAAGACATTCGTTTTTTTATACTCATTTGGTTTCTGCCAAGTCTGATATCACTAAATTGAATGTTTTTGTTTTCACTTTTAAAAATTCTAAGAAATTAAGTAATCATTCCAGTCTGCTCAGTCATTGTTTAATGTTGTTTTCATCCAAACAAATCATGCATCTGGAATGAAACGTAAATTTTATACAGTAGGTAGCTGAAAAAAAATCTTGCTTGTGTAATTTGGCTTCACTCCTAGTAACTGACTGTCAAGAGTTCATCCTGTTCCCATGAGGTTAAGTGCTGACCCTCATTAACTTAACTGTAACCTATTCTCTTTCCTAAGTGTCACTTAAAGGAGGAAATCAGTATTCCAAAATTAATAATTCTGTGTTGAAAGTCACTGACAATTTAGCAAAGATGTTTCTACTGAATTTATATTAAATATTCCATACATTAATTTACTTTAAATTCTGTTGATTAGTATTAAGTTTGCTGAATTACCCTAAGCAAAACAGTTATGTTTCAGGAAAAATATTTCATACTCTATTGTAAACTTTTACAGATATTTAAAATTAAAGCTAAAATATTTTATTTGAAAACTGTTCAAAAGGTAACAGAAACTAAAAGGTGAATATATATAGCGTGATGAGTAAAGCACAACGACAAGTGCAAAGCCTTGCACCTGGGACAACATAACCAAGGAGCCCAGCACAGACTAGGATCTGCATGGCTGGGGAGCAGCCTGGATGAAGGGGACCTTGGGGTTCTGGTGAACAAGATCAACACAAGTCAGCAGTGCATTGCTGCAGGAACGAAGGCAGATTGAACCCTGGCTTGCATCTGATGAGGCATTACTGGCAGAGATAGAGACATGGTCATCCTGCTCTACCCAGTGCTTGTCAGGCCACACAGGGAGTGCTGTGCCCAGCTCTGGCTCCCACAATTCAACAAAGAGATGGACAAACTGAAGAGGGTCCAAAGGAGGACCACAAAGCTGATCAAAGTGTTAAAGAACCTACCCTACAAGGAAAGAGCGAATCAGTGAGGTCCTTCTTCCCTGGAGAAGAGAAACCTCAGGTGGAATTCATCACAGTATTCTAGTACTTATAGGGCAGCTACAGGGAGAGCAGAGGCTCTTTCTTTACAAGGAGCCACACAGAGAAGACAAGGGGCAAAGTGTAAAAGTTGCACTAGGAGATGATAGTAAAGACACTTTTTACAGTGAGAACAATCAATGACTGAAACAACCTCCCCAGGGACACTGGATTCTCCATCACTAGAAGATTTGATGACGTGATAGGACAGAATGCTAGATAATCTCATCTATGCTTCCACAAAAGGTTATATCACATGATCTTTCAAGGTTGCTACTAACTTGATTTGTTCTGTGAATCTATAATTCTATAAGTCATTCATGTGAAAAGTAGTGGAAAATCTGGATTGATATGATCAGACTGCCAGTTGAATCATTTTCTTTGTTTGTTTTTACCTCAGATCCATTGGCCTAGTACAGCTCTGCAGGCAGAAGAATGCATAATTAAAGGAAGAGATGCTGTAAGTATCATTAATTACAAATCAAATACTCTTTAATTATACCAGTGGCTGGTCCAAAACAAGGATTCAGGCATCTGTAAATTTCAGACAGATCAAAGCACAGATATAATTCTAAGAGTTGCAGCTTAAAAATAGGTGGCTACTGTAAGCACACTAAATTAGTTTAACTACTTTTCAAACCAGCTAATAAATGGGAAATTAACAGCTTTGACCACCTGAACTTTCTCCTAATTATTTTTCTGGTGATATCAAAGAAGGTACCTTAATAATTCTCCCTTCCCATTTCTATTTTCTTTCCATACATATAGGATGCACTCTCCAATCAAGCCTTCTCACATTCCAAATTTTCTTTAAAATTCACATTCTCTAGAATGTTTTCAAAAAAGCGGTTAAATTATCACTAATTATAAAATATACTCTAAATTATTTTGCCCCACAGATCTTATGTTATGTTAATGAAAATATTCTGTTTTAATGAGCCCCAAAACTGTTCTGTTCCTGTGATCCAGTGCCTTGACTGTAATCAGTTCCCAGAGAAAGACCTGAAATCTCACAGACATACAGCAGCTGGTATCATTGGCACAACAGGATGAAAGTTTTGGATGGGAGCTCTCTTTAATTTTGCAGTGCACCAAGCTCATTATCTGCACCTCTTAAATACACAGCAAGTACAACACCTAATAAATACTATAGCTGATAGATCTCACACTGTACCAAAGGATTTGAAAATGTTGATAGTTTTACAGCAACAGTGGCAGGAATTTAGGACACAGAAGGGCATATGCAAGGCTTACCCACAAACACAGCAAGCAGGCAGCCTTGATGATAACCACAACATATGACCAGTGAAGGAAGATTAGGAAGCTACAAAGATTTCTGTTGAAGCACAAGCGTGAGAACTGTCCACCTCAAGGGAACTGGTGAACCAGACTGGAAAATAATAATAATAAATAATAAACCCCAAAATGATACTGTACTGCCTACACTCAGCTGGCCTAGATTTGATCCTTTGTGAGGTATCTTAAAAATCATTGCATTTTTTTCTGGATGCTTTTGTATCGTAGAGAATTTCAGGTGGCTTTGGTTGAAAATGGTGTTTTTCTATGCTATCCAGACTTTGTGGTTGTACTAAATGAATCCAAAAACTAAGTTCTTTAAGCTCTGTCATCTTTCCTTCACTGCTACGTGATGGGGTTTATTTTCTGATATATTGACAACATTCTTTCGGTTAAATACAGAAATATGTACTGTTGTTCCAAATGTAATGTGAAGGTATCCCACTGAGATTCATGAGATTCCCTATAATTCAGAGTCTTTTATAATCCAGACTGTTATTATGTCTTCAAATTTGCATTGTAATGAATGTGATCATTTATAGAACAAACTTTGTATGTTTCCCACATCTCTCTGTACCAAAGTTTGGCGTCTCTTCTTTTTTTAAAAGAAAGTCACAGAATTTTCAAATAGTCACAAGACTCCGGAACTGGAATCTTTAAGAAAAATATACTAAAATTGTAAAAGCTGGAAATACTGTAATAGTAAACAATACCAAACAATATTCTGGTTCTCATGAGACCTAATTATATATGGGACTATGTGAATGAGTAAGACTAATTAATTCCAGGGAAACCTTTGTAATTTTTCAGTAGCATGCTCAGTATTCAATAAGCTAAATTGCTCAACCTGAAAGGAACCCAAATTAGAATAAAAAATATTTCCTATTACTTGTCTTTCCACCTTCATTTTATTGTAGCCATAAACCAACACTGACTTAATGGCACAAGGTCTTAAAATCAACCCTTTGCCATTTCTAAATTCTGAATACTATTTTTTTCATGCTGTAAAGTCTCATAAAAATGACTCATCAGTGCTCTTTCAAGCATTTTTGCTTATTTCCATGTTATTTCTTCCTTTATTTCCCTTTGCAGAAGATCTGTTACTGGGGATATAATTAACATTTTTAAGTAGAACTGAAGATGTTGTAATGAGCATTTAGGTGTTGAGGTACTTCACTTGTTTTCTTCTACTCCTTTGTATATAACAGAACAGGCCACTTTTACAAGCTTTTACAACCTTTAATAGTTATTGGTTCATCTTGTAGCAGTAAAGCTGCAAGTACTGTAGTTATAAACAGTTTCAGAGAGCTTGTAACACATTTAATAGGAGGGTTAAAAAAGCTTTGTCTTAACAACACATGCATCATCTTAAACATAGGTCACACTTTTCTGATCCAGGTTAAGCCAAGGAAAAAAATCCTTCTTCTCTCATCTAGTGGTCCAGGAAACACACCTGTTAGCCTGTGGTGTGTTTCCTGGCAAATGAGCTTTTTATCCTTTCAATTGTTTTATCAGAACTGGAAATCATTCAGACATAGAAATCAAATTCTGTAGTGATGTCTAGCTCTTTTACACTGAGACATTTCAAATGAATAAAGTTTCAGAGATCTACTAATGCGTGTGTGGAGCCCCCTAAAGACAACCACATTTAGTTAATTAATCTAGTAGGTCGAGAATTTTTTTTTTTTATGTTCACTTGGCTGATGTATCTCTTCCTTGTTTTATGGATAGGATATTATTATTGAGGCCAGCAGCAATGCCTAGTTCCTTGACACTTCCCAGAATAGCACCTTTTTTCATTTGTTTAATAAAGATAAAATCTAGCCATTTGGAATGACTTTTTTCTATATTTGGTATCTGCCCCATCCTGTTTTTTCTGCAGGAATTTTTAGGCATTTCTATGAAGGCACACAGGAGATAAAATGTGTCATTTCTGCCCATTTAGAAAAAAAATCCTTAGATGTCTCTTCTTCCACAGAGCTTTAGAGAGAAAGATCAAGAGCTGCAGGCATATGTGAGCAAAAAGTAAAAAAAAAAAATAAAAAAAAAACCATGGAGTAAGGGCCTGAGTACCACAAAGAACATACAGAGGGAATAAGTCAAGAAGGTTATACTTGGAGGGGAGGGAGAATGAGGAACAACATCAGTGCTCAGTAAAGTAACTGTTTAAAAAATGCAAAACATCATAAAATTCCTATTACCATTCTGCTACCACCAGTCACCAAATGTTTGTGAAATGCACATACAAAATGGGTTCCTCTGTATTTGAGTGCTCATTCATGTATAGATATTCACATCTGACTAATTTTAATCCATTCTCCTCTCAATTTGTCTGACAATTCAGGTAGCTGGCTCTACTCAGTCGGTCTAAAAAATTTTGTCCAATGGGATATTGTGTGGAACACAAGGGTCTGAAGAAAGATGTTTTATTAATTTTGAAGCCAATATGGATTTGCAAGAGCTGAATTCTACCCATGACCCTGCTACAGACTCATCCTCTGTGACATTAAGCTCTTGCAGATGGTTAATAAGACACAGGATTGTTCTCATATAAATATAGCAGTCTGAAAACTAAAGTAGTCATGAATGAAGGACAGCAAATTTCCACTCAGTTTTACACATTAATTTTAGGACAGAATTAATTGCCCTTTGGAGATGTCTGGCATTCTTCGTCGACTGTTGAAAAAGCCTAGAATACCACAAATGACATGTCTAAATTTTAAAATAGCTGAAGTTAGCTAAGATTAATCCTGTTATAATTGCCTTAAACTTGCTGTGACTGTCTTAAAACCCAGTGTCTGAGCTGTATAAGTGTTGAGTAATGAATGGAATGAACAGGAACTTTGCTCCAAACATAGAAATGATTAGAAAATGTTAAATACTTTGTAAAACTAAGTCCCAAGGGTTCTAGAATCAATGGATACTTTTATCTCACTGTCTCCGTTTCTAGTTTAGCACAGGAAGGATAATGACCCCACATCTCTAAGGGAGGTCTGAAAAATTTTTAATTGTAATATTTATGAAGCTGCAAACACACTAATAAGTCCCAGAGCATTGCCCTGGGGGAAATGAATAATTTCTTCTTCAAAGGAGGGTTTGAACAGTGGGAACAGATAAAGAATGAAGCAATATGATATTAAAAAATATTGATTAGCAATTTATTATAAAATAAATTAATGGAGAATTGGTCTTGTGGGAAAAAAATAAGAAAAAAGTGTTATTTTTCTTGAGATAAAGTTTATTTAACTTTAGAGAGGAGCCATTTACTGTCTATTCACATCTCATGCTCTGAGTGTAATGTCTAGAGCATCTAATAACACTTAGTAAAACTAATATTTAGATTTGCAGAATATATCTGAAATTAAAAATGCCTAAAAGTGTGTTTGATAACTTAATATTTCTGAACTGGTTAAGCATCTAGAATAAATGGTGATAAATATGTACTCTAAACTTGCTTTTTTTGTTTTGGGTTTGCCCATCCATAAAACTAGTGGCATTGAGGTACTAGTAAGATGTAGATCAAAGATATTATATTAAACAGATTTAAAAGTTTCAGTATACAATCACCTACGATATTAACAAAATACTATTTTAAAAATGCTATTTTTGTATGTTTATTTTTTTTTATGTAATCTAGGATGAATGTGCAAATTATATCCGTGTCCTTCACCGATACAACAGAACACATCTTCTGGCTTGTGGAACAGGAGCTTTTGATCCACTTTGTACATTTATTAGAGCTGGACATTCATCAGAGGTAAGACAATTTAGTGACTCTTTTGGTCTGGATTCCAGCGAAGTCTCTATGATTAAAAATAAATATTTAAAGTGCTAGAGAGAGATTTTCCCTGATGAAATGTAATGATATTAAAAAATTCAGTTTGTCACGAGAGGAACTCTGTAATGATTGAAAGTATTATTTTGGAAGATTATGCAATTATCTCATTTTCATTTTAGAATTTTATTGTTAGATAAACAAATATAACAATTCTTACCAAAAATTATTTAATATTTTCAGGGTCTTAGCTCAATCACTTTCGTTTTGCTTGGTTGGTTGTGTTTTGGGTTTTTGTTTTTTTTTTGCATTAGGTTGGGTTTTGGGGATTTTTTTTTTTTTTTAATGGAATAATACACCATATAACAAAATTCAAATCAGTTTGATGAGAGATAGGATACCTTTTTTCTCAGTTAAGTTCAGCTTCTTAATGTTGATTATATTCAGCAAATGCATACTAGCTCCTTAACGACACTTGTAGCTGAGAGAAATAGTACAGCAGAGAAGGTCATTAAGTACAGAATATAATCAATATTGTGAATTTATTTCCTATGCAAAAATATAAATTGTCTGGCTGTTTCAGAAATCTGGATCCTTTCTGGCTCAGTTGTATTGGATCACGATCAAAGAATCAGCAAAAGTACCAATCTCTCATTTTAAATTGCTGTATAAACCTCCTTAAGTTTATAACCTAATCCTGATCATATGCCACCCACGTGTTACTACATGGAGGCCAAAATACTGACTGGTTGATCCTGCTTGCATGCTGCTTCCTTACATCCTTGTTTCATCACACTCCCAACACCAGACTAAAAAGCATAGGGAGTTCATTAACACATTTTGAAATTCCTGATATAAAGCCTTCCTGAAGGGGTGAATTTCTGCAACTGTTCTCAGATTGATTTTGTGGACAAGTTATAAATTATATTACTAGTTCTGGACCTTGGAAGACCAGACTTAGTGAAAATTGGATACTCTAAGTTATCCCTTATCATATACGTAGTAATACTGATGAGACAATTGATTCAATTATAAGATAAAATAACTTAGTAGCTTGATCTAGTTTGAGATGTCTCTGCTTATTGCAGGGAGGTTGGACTAGATGACCTTTGGAGGTCCCGTCCAGCCCAGACATTCTTTGATTCTATGAACTGGTAGGAGATTCCACTGTTTATCTGAGCTGCCCTGCAATCAGAGGAGGATTTCAATAGGTTGCTAGAGGAACATGTGATGATTGCTTTAGGAATCTAACCAGGGATTCTTGGTCACACATTTTGTGAGGTGGGACATAATAGATGGAATTGGTCTGTAGTCCAAAGGTAAGATTGGCTTTTACTGGTAATTGTCAGGAAGACATACTGGACAATGCTCTGGCTTAGCTGATTCATATTTAGTGACGTCTCCTGATAAAGCTGATTACTGTTCATGGAGCTGACACTAAACCATCATCCAAGAGACTTCTTGATTGATACTACAGCCAGGAGAGGTATTTTCAAGGTGATAGCAATTATTCAAGGTGATTGCAATTACAGGAGTCCACAATAGAGGGTGGTTTAAATTTGTAGATACTTATTTATGAAATAAGACAGAGTGAAACATGAAAGCCCACCTTATTGATGGCCACGAGAAAAAGTAAATCTTCAAAATAGATAAAATCACAAATACTTTCCTTTCCATTTCCATACATTTCAGAATTTCTGCCAAACACTATAAGCTACCTTATAAATAGTCTGTTGATGTTTGCACATATATATATGAGAAAAGAAAACATGAAAGCATTGTGTTTAATGTTTTATACAGCTGAAGTTGGATAAATTAAAAATCTCCTATATCACCTATAGCCTAGAAAATTAAAGATGATTTTTGAGGTGTTTGATTTTTTACCAAGTTTATCAGCTTATAAATAATGTTTCCCCTAATTCTCTCTATCAGAAATTTCAGTTTAAGCTCTCCAAACCAAACTGTCTGTTATTCTGTCTCTTGCATCACTTTAATTGTTGTACTCCCCATTTAAGTGATAGTTTTGTACTTACTCAGTTAAAGCAACTACCATTCAGATTTGTCCCATACCTACAGAACTGTTTATCGATCTATTGGCCAGAACAACAGGAAAACAGAGGACGGGGTTGCAGCTGAGTTAAAATAAATGCCTGACTTGAGTAAATATTAATTGCAGATATATTTTTTTTAAAGTGTACTAATACATCAAGTAAGGTATTTACGTCAGTAATTTTTTTAAAATAAGCTTTCTGAGTAATGATGGATCCCTTTGACAAAAAAAACTAGAACCACATCAACAGAAACAATCTCCAAGGATCCAACCCATGCTCTGCACCTCCAACTAGCTGTCAAAATCAGAAACATCTCAGAAGTTAAGAACCCAGCACAGAACTTACATTATTTATAGTTATTTGAATTACAGAATCACACTGTCCTTTGAAACTGAGGAGAGAACTTCATAATAAGAAATTTTAAAATAAGGCAACTTTTTGTATCTTCTTTGTTCCTCTCATCAGCCTCCTATCAGGCTTCCTGATACAGTTTGAAGGAAGGAATATCTGTATATTTTGGAACGTTACTTAAGAAAGCTTAAGCAACAGGCTAGTAAAAATAGAAACCAAACAAATGAAAAATGAGAAACTAGACTCATATGTAAGAATGTGTGCACCATGATAATCCACTTATATATCACTGTCCTTCCTTCACTTCTTTTTGTTTATTATTTTCCCTTGGCAAACTGACGTTCTAAAATTTTACTGACACTGAAGCCATGGGAAAATTACCATTTTTTTTTTTGTTTAGACTAAGAGGAAATATAGCTGCTACTCTAATAAGTAGCTATATTAGTTTCCATTATCTGAAAAACTGACAATCAGGATTTAAAAAGACAGGTGCAATGTATACATTAGGTTAAAAATAACACATAGTATGTGACTGGGTGGGGAAATTGTAATCTTGCTTTTCTTGCCTGATAAGGACATCATGCAACTGCCGGAAATGAAGGGACAAGATCCTTCCTTGGAAAACTGCATTTCAGTCTCTGTTTAATGATTTCTCTGGCTAGAGTATCCCAATCCAATGATTTCTGATTACTATCCCACATTATTCCACCGTAGTTCTCTGGCCTCTTTCTTATTCTCTGACTGTCATGTAAAGGAAAGTAACAAAGAAAACAGTCTTAAAAATATAGTGATACTATTCAAATTCTAAACAGGATCCCAATACCTTTATTAAAAAAAAAAATAGTAAAACTCAGACTTTTAATTTGGAGGGTGAATGCTGGTTTATAACACACAGTTTTATGCAGTTAAATGCAGTTCATAATATGCAGCTGACTGAAAAGAACATTTTTTATATGCTGTTGAGTTTTTGTATTACACATAGTGAACTTCAGCAGAAGTAAAATCTAACTTTGATCTGCAGTCTAAGTTGTTTCTGAACAGAATCTCTCTAAGTAGCCCGAAAAACTTATGAACATTTGAACAATGATACTTTGCAGACATGCTGAAGTATAATGGGTGGGAAGTAAAAAGGGAGCCCTTGTAACAAACTTGTATCTATCTAGATACCTAGCTAACACAGCATCTGTAGGTTAGATCCATTATTCCATATGGAACAATGAATCAGGAGTATTAACACAGAGAAAATAAATACAAATATCTCTAATAAACACAAATTAGAGATATAGGCATTTAAGAACATGACAGAATAGCAGGACTATATTTTCTACAACTTTGTATCTCACAATTTACTGAGTAGGACAAAGAGGAACAATCTGTTGGAACAAGCCAGCTAGCTGAGGCTCTTCTTGGTTCTCACTGGTCCTGTGTTACAGGAAAATTGATTTTATTGTTGGCAACAGCCATTGTGAATAGCCATTTGGTAAGAAAACAAAACATTTCTATTTTTCTTTCAACCAGTGAGAATATCCGAAACATAAGATTGTGATAATAATCATACTGTATGGCATCCTGATCTAGCGTTTAGTATGTTTTTTTTGAGGTGCAATTAGCTTATGAAAAGGAGCAATCTCCCTCCTGTATGAAGTCTTACGTTATCTTGCCACTACAAATTCACACTTTCTTACTAAAAACAAGTTTGAGATGTCTTGTCAACAAATAGTGAAGCTAAAAGTGGATTTTTGTATCCAAAAAATTGGCAGAATTTGATTGCCTCATTAGCAGATCTTTACTCCTTGGAATTTTCTGAAAATCAGAACCTCTAAGTTTCTGCATAAATGCAGTAAAAATGGCCATCCCCCTAACCAATCTCTCAAGAAAATGTTAATCTAAATTACTATGTAATAATTGAAATGTGTCTTGAGATCCTTCACAATCAAATTATACTATGATACATTATGTATGTTTAAATATTTTTCATGGATTATAGACATGTAATGATACTATGTAGTTTATCTTAATATAAATAATTATATTTGAATATCAAATCAAAAAGCAATAAATATTGGATTTACTGAATTCTACCTAAAACTTGGTTTACCACCAGAGTCTAACCAAATATATTTTTTTCAAAATCATACTAGTTATAAATTCTATGATATACTATATATCCAGTTGAAAGATTAGCTATATAATGGTTTACTGCAGTCATTCTATGAATATCCAGGCTGTTCAATTTAGTAAAGGTGTTGCCAGATATTACCTTTCTAAAAATATGCAAGTATAGTCACTGGCAGCAACATGCAGCTTTTTGTCTTTTTCTGCCTTTCTAATTACTTCAGCTCTGATGAATGTTGATTTCTCAGATTTAAACATTTCAGCAAATTATCTAGTGTTTTTCTGCCATTTAGAAATAAATTACAAACTGGGGAAAAATAGGAATGCTGACTTTGCAGACAGCTATTGGTGTTTGCAAAAGAATGGAATACAAAATCTTGTCCAAAAAAAGCATAAGCAAGTTGACAGCCAGCTGGTGACTTCATTATCACTGACATCATAAAATTTTTCCAAATGTCAAAAATCCATGAGGTCAGAAAGGTTGGATTCCTCCCATTTCTCTTTGTCTATCATCTAGAAATGAAGGAGAGGTTATAAACAATTTTCTTTTTTTCTGAAGAAGGACAAGTCAGAGACCCTCCACCCCAAATCTCCCATGATGAATTGAATATGCGTCTTTCCCATATGCTCTGAGAAAAGAAATCTGAGAAAAGTCTTCAAACCAAATATAGAAGAAGAATAAAAGCAAAGAAAAAAAATTACTCTGCATCTATTTTTATCATACACACTTGTCACTCCTGTTGCCTTTGATGTCAGTGAAGACAGGGAGTGGTAAATATCTGTGTTGAATCTCTTCCTTTTCCATTTATATAAACTTCTCAGGTTTGGTAGTAGAAGGTGAGTTATGGAAGTAATTTCTGCCTCAGTCTATGTTCCTCTACATTTAGCTGTTAGTAAACCAGTACTCCACTACGGTTCTACATAGCTCAAAATATCCTAGGTGAATTATGATGAACCTTAGATAAATCAAATGGGTTATCTGCAGTCAGGCAATGATTTTATCTTAATGAGTTATATATTCAGCAGAACAACAGCTCTTAGGGGTCCTCCACAGGCCTTCCAGTGATCCAAACTGCCTTATTAACTGTCACAAACCACTTTTAACAAGTACAGATGGGAGTTCCACCACATATGTCTAAGGAGACTATTCTGCCTCCATAGGATCTGCAAAATGAGTGAAAGTTCCAAAAGAAAGCAATAAAAAATATCCTATGTTTTTGCAGGCTATATGGTGACAAGCTAGAGCTAATTCCTGGAGGGGAAAGCATCTCTGCATGACAAAGCCTGTTCAGGGAATGAAAGTTCTGGGAAAGAACTGTGCATGAAGAATTTTTCTTCCAGAACATGCTGTAAAATTTTAATATGTATACTGAGCTGGCAGAGTACCATTTTCAATGCCTCATTTAGCTCAGTAAACTGCCTACAGCTGTATTTCTCCACCTCAGAAGGGTGATGGACTAAGTCACCCTTTCCACAAAATGCACTGGTGGTTTCTGGGAGTCTCCCCTAGATGTTCCAAATCTGATGTATTCCTTAGTATATTATTTCCTCTTCAATTGGTCAGATGAGATTCTGCTTACTAGGAAACAACAGCTCTAAGTCTTCAAGGGCTGTTAGAAAGGAATTGCCTTAAGTGAAGCAGCAGACAGATTTGCCTGCATGGAGGACAGTTCAGTCAATTTGGAATGTCTCCTGTCTTATCTCTGTTGCCCTTAATATTTTGTTGGATGTGGGGAGGGGCGCTTCTTTTTCTATATATCCTGTGATTCAAAGCAAAACCAGGATAAAAAACTGAACTATGCAATAAGCTACCATTTGCCTCTCTACTCCAAACATGAGACCCTCAACTCTTGCTGTAACAAATCAAAGTGGATTGACATGGAAGTTAAGAAAGAATGTTCCAGTCATATCACAGTTTAATTTTTACATGGCATAATTCTTCTGCTCTTGGCCAGCATTTGATAATGTCATCTTTCTTTCAGCTTTGTTAAGAAACAAAATTACATACACATCTATACCTATTATTTTAGGATATTGTTTCTGACATATTTTATAATCAAAACAAGAAACGATCTTCCCAGTTACTCCCTCTCCATGTTTTTTTCCGATTACCTCATCTCTGGTCTCAGTTTTCAGCGGATTAAGGAGGAGGAACATCTGGTTTCACTGACCAAAGAGAACTGGGTGTTGGTCATTCCCTCATTAGACAGAATGTGTGACAAATTCTTGCCCTTGAAAATATTTGCTCAGAGACAGTGTCCCTCTGCATGGATAAAAAGCCACCAGTTAGAATGCTATCTACTAAATCTCAGCATGGTTTTTAACTCACTGTATTTATGGAATTGAATCTACATTCCTAAATACTACAAAATTGCTTATTTATTGCAGTCGTTTGGGGTCATTACATCATGTAGTCTGACTGCTCACATCACAGGCTGTCAAATTGCAATGAAAGATCGCAAACCCCAAATTTCTGCTAGATTAAAGCACTTCAGACTTTGGAAGTTAAACATATATACCTTTCAAAGGGATTAAAATTGTACCTAAACTCATAACAGACAAGACAATAATTAGGTGAAAATTACCCCTATGCTCACAGTTTTGGTTTTAATTACCTTTTGAACAACAACATATGTGAAAATCAGTATGGATAATGAAGAAAGAGCAATTGTGATTTTCCTATGCTTTGCTAGGGGGGATAATGGGTATTCCATAAATAGAAACAAAGGCCAGAAGGGACCATCAGAATATTTTATGTGGTCATTCACAATACTGCATTTTTCCCATTTATTGGATTACAATATTTTCAGGAAAATACGTATTATCATTTCAAAGAATCCAGATAATGGTAACACCACTATTTGTCTGGAAAGCTGTCCTAATATTTAATTACTTTCAATGTTAGGAAATAGCCACTTACTCAAGGTTAAATTTATCTAACTTTGACTTCCTTTCATTTAACCTTGATATGCCTTTGATAGCAAAGTTGAAAAGTCTTCCACTATCTTTTCCACATGTAAGTACCTATGCACAAAGATCAAGCCACCTCTTCACTTTTTTTGGATAAGCTGAATAAATATAGCTCCTTAAACCCCCTATCACAGGGATTCCTCAATTATACTTGTGTCCTTCCTGTGAACCCTCTGCAGTATTTTCACATGTTCTGGAAGTGCGGACACTAGAACCAGACATGCTGTTCAATGGTGTGTATACAAGCAAGGTCACTTCCATACTTCTGTTTGAGATTCCTCTTTTCATAGACTCAAGTGCTGAGTTCTTGGCACAGCATCACAATGAGAAATCTCACTTTTAGCTTCTTGCACTTGACCCAGAGTTCTTCTCTAGAGCACAAATTTTTCCCAGTTTACACACTCAATTAAGGTATCTAATTAGCAGTCTCATATGACAAGGTTAATGAAGAGGTTTCTAGAGATGCCTGTCACTGTCAGCTGTAAAAATTCACTTGAGATGTCAGAGATAAAAAATGAGGCACCTCAGTCTAATGCATGAAAATAGTCTGAGCAGGGATCTGGGCCTCCACCTTCCAATGCATTCTGATGTACTTCAGGTATACATTGTGTTCTCTTTATTCCAAGATATACCACTTTGGATATGTTTGTAATAAAATCTACTTTGTTAGCTTCTAACTTTTAACTCTGTATTCAGAGCATTCTATAACCTGAACCTGAGCTCTCACTGACCTTTTTTTAGTCACTATTTATGCCTCCTCAGTCTTCTTGTACACTTTACTAGAGAAGAAAATCATATGATTGTTTAAATCACTGCTAAACTGGAAAATCATCTATCAAAAACAAAATTTAGGGGAAAAAAATCAGTAAATCAAGATTAATGAATAATTAATCAATGAATACCTAGCAACAACTGTACTTTGATATATGTCAGCAGTTTATAGTTTTAGTAATTACACAATGCGTATTGTTTCATCAAATAGCTATGTACTAAGTGAAATGCCCTGGAGAAAGTACAAGTATTCTGTATCAGCACAGTTGCTCTTATCAGTCGTTCTAACACAAGGTAACAGACAACAAGTTTGTTTGACAGGACTCTCCATCCATAAAATGAGGAGAATGACATTCATTACTTTTGAATACTGCCTAAATGTGGTCATACGTTAACTTTAAGTTCAATTTGGCAGTTTGGTAGAGAATGTGAATTGATCAGCCATGTAAAATGAATTTTCCATCATATTAAAGCTGCTTTTTGAAAGATTAAAAACAGATGGTCAAGAGAAAGTGAATCAATACGGAGAATTAATACTATTATCCCAAAGAGAAAGAAATAGTCCACTTCTGTGGTAATTTGGTGGGGATAGTTAAAATATTTGAGCTTTCATCATAATGATTTTTAGATTCTGCTACATTTATTTATGAGAGAAAATATTTTTCTAAGTGGGGGCACCTGGTGAAGTCTATGTCATTGTTTGAGGAGTGGAGATACTGTTCAATATGGTGTTAGTCAACACATGTGAAACCAGCAAAAAAAATTACAGCATTTACCTAATATTTTCACAGGTTTAAAAAATACACCCTTAATAATTTAGAATTCTTCTGTAATTTGTGACTGATAGTTGTTCTTATTTGACTGAGATCTGTCCAGGAATGTCATTCCAGATAGGAAAGTGAACTAAAAAGAATTACATGCAGTTCATACATGTCGTCAAGAAGCTGTGGATCCACTCTTCTGTCCTTTCTTCCAGACTGGCCCACTTTGGCAGGCCCTGTTGAAGGTGTGCAAAAGGACTGTTGACTATCTAGGGGTCTACACTATGGGACAAAACTACTCCAAAGTATCTGCTTTCCTTCTGAAATCCTTTCACACTTGAATGTAGCTGTTGTCTCTCCATGCCCAATACATCTATTGCTCCACCCATCACTTAGACTGTAAGCTCAAATCAGAGCTCTAGCCTCTATTTTATTTTTTTTTTTTAATAACCTTTATACCCAGCTATTATGATAGCAATCATTAGATGAGAGAACTTTTATCTGACATTTGCTCTGATGTGACCCTCACAATCTCAACACAAGTTTAACATGGACAATTGAAGGAAAAGGGAAAATCTTGGCTAACAAGGCTCTGTGAAAAGGACTCTGCGCTTCCCCACAGAAATCTCCTTACTTTTGTAGAGCAATTTTGGACCAACTTTAGCTTCTCTTTCACTCGGTCAAGAAACTATATCTCCATCTACAGCTATTCAAACATTTTAATTCTAAAGATCCTTTCTATGGTCCCTGAAACTTTTATGTATACTATCACACTAATGCAGTTATTTTTCTAATGGTCCTTTTCTATACCATAGAGCCTTAATTAATTTGTGTCCTGTTTAAGGTCATGCAAAGGTTTTTTAAAGAAACTGCTAAGTTTCTGACCAATTCAATCACTTCTGCTTAAACATTCTGAACAGCTAAGGATAAATTCCTTATGATATCTACATGCAGTGTGGCTCTGTTTTGGTTTTTTTTTAATCATTTTTTTTTATTATCCTTACTGCCAGAGTATTTCACACACATTAAATCAGGGAGATATATTATTTCTGTCACTTTAGGCCAGATATTTTGACACAAGTCACAAATTGTTAATCCTTAAGCAAACTCAGACATAGTCTGACATAGCTCCAGATTTTTAACATGTTTTCAGATTGGAGCCCAGTGTGTCTTAATCACAACTGTGGAATAAATACATAGACCTGAAAAATGCATCTGAATTTTTAGGGAGGATTTAATTCCTGTAATATTTTATGCACCCTCATCCCATAGGACGATTGATCTTCTCAATATGTCACTGGATAGTAAAGAGGATTGAAAACAGATTCTCAGAGTAAATATTACCTTCCAAATAATCTTAATGATGTCAAATAGTGCAGACCTGACTATGTCAGCCACTTCTTTGAGGACTCTTCCTAATATTGTTTCCCCATTTGGCTTTGAAAATATAGTTGAATGAATACCGAAAGTGTAATTTTAAAAATTAGTAATCCTCTGACACCAGGCAGAATAATGTTTTTTGCCTGTGCTCAGATCCATTTGAATATTAGTGTTTAGATTTTTTAAGGACGACATTACATCGTGAAATGAAAAACATTTTCACTGTTGAAGCATCCTTGTGTTACTCACCTATATATCTCCATGTCTGTTTTATGTTGATTTAAAGGGGTCAATAGGTTGCAATAGGAACTTATTAACATTATTGTAACTATTTGGAACACAGGTACCTTTATACAGACTCCGTGGTATTGAATCACTTTCTATTTGGTTTAGGTTTTTAATTTCTTGCATGAGTTACTTGGATTTATATCAGTTAGGCACCTACCTAATACTTGAGTTTATGGTTGTCAGATAGTGCAAATACAAATTTTCTTAGCACCCAAATTTAATCTGCCTAAATACAAAACGGTTATATGATATGAGATGTCATTTCAGGCCTGACGCAGTATGTTATCCTCTATTGTTACACAGAGACAAAATATTTTACCATAAATCTCTTTTACCATGTGCCTTCTTGAGGCAAGCATACAGATTAAGACAGATTATGGGGTTGAGAGTTCATTTTGGAGACTTGCATTTGAATTATATTTTCTACTGATTTATAGACATATTCTGTGATTTTTCAGATTTCTTTTTCTTTTTTAAATTAGAAAGTCAAGATTTACGCTTCTTAAAAGAAGCCTCTGCATATTGTATTCAGTGTGTCTATGTCAAAATAAGAACATAAGGATGAGTGTATAAGAAAGAAGAAAAGAAGTGAAAAAAATGTTTCAAGAATATACAGAATAAAATATTTGCAAAAAAATATGAATTTAAACTAAAATCATTATAGTACAAAAGACAATAGAAATCAATATAAGATTTATTCTGTGCACTGCACTTTCTGTTGTAGTTGCAAAGTTTCTGTGGATTCACTCAGGATTCAGTTTCTCACGTGAGAAAAAAATCCAGTTACACCAGTGAAATGCTTTACAAATCTCAGATGTGATTAATTTTGAAATATGTTCTTTGGTTCCTCACGTTAAGATATATGATTGTACATAGGTACATATGGACATGTAAAATGCCAGATTTTAAAGGTGCAATGTTAAGATTAAACCAGACTGAAAAATTATTTGAATAAATGAGAAAGTACATATGGGCAACAAATGTTTTCTTTGTTTAGAAACAGCACACCTGCTATGTTAAAAATTTAAAAATTTTATTTTCTACATAATAAAGTCTTTTGCTGTCTTGGAGATTTTATAACTTGCATTCATTTCCACGGCACTACAGACTGTTCAAAAAGTTGTAAATTTGTCCCACTGTGTATATAACTTGGTGAACTTTTTAAACCATTTTTTTCTCATTTGTTACTTTGTTGCTTTGTTACTTTGGTTTTAGGATAGTATTAGAGGAAAAAAATTGTTACATGGAACCAGTGAATCCAACAACAATATACTCTATTTTGAGACAGGGTTAAGAACAAGGAAAAAATTGCAATGAACTCCAATGGAAGTCCTCTGTAAGAGGATGCAAGCCTGCAAGTTAAAATTAACCTCACAGCTTTTTTGCAGAGGTTTGAGGAAAGCTTCTGAACATGCTGCCTTCAGAGTATGTGAACATCCCTCTGGCAGCCCTCTCCCTCCCACACCCTCTCCATTCGCAGCTGTCTCTCTTGCTCTGGGCTTCAATTTCCAACTCTGATGACCCTTGTTGAAAGCCTGCTTTACCAGGTCACTTAGTTATCCAGTCCATTGAGGTGTCCTTTCCCTGTGGGCTCAGTGTGTCCTATCCCTGCCACACAGGCTTCTTCCTCAAACAGGGCACAAAAATCAAATAAGGCAAATCTTTGATGTTTACATTCCCTTTTTTGGTGCTTTAGGAATTACTGGAACAGAAACAAGAGCACATCACGTGACGCTAGCACCACATGCCTTTACTAAAGTTTTTTAAAAGAACATTTGTAATATTTTCACACAAGAAATGCTTCTGTGTTTTACATTTCCCCATTCAATGGACTTTGCCTATGGACCTTCCTATTCTCTTTAAAAAAAGTCTCAAATACATGACCCCCAGTAAATGAAATGCAACAACAGCTCCTGCATGTTTAGAGTAAGAATAACATTCTCAGGCTGAATATCTATGAGATCATTAATGCAAAGAATTAATTTTGTCTAGTAAGTTACAAAATAGTGAGTAGTACAGCCAGTGTTAAAAACTATATTCACAAAATTCTGCAGTCTCTTCCAACAACACTCTAAATATAATTTACTATCCCACAACGCAAGTAACACAGACTTCTTAAAATAAATAAATAAACCCCTAATGCCCACACACCCTCCCCCAATACTCCCCAAACAAGAAAAGTATCAACCACAAAAAGGCACAGGTGTGCTCTAGAGAAGACCTTGGCAATAACTTTTGTAGCATATGGATACAAATTAAGTATATAATTAAAGGGTTTGAAACTATTTAAAATTCCTTCAAAAGAATGCCAGTAGGATACATTTTACTTTTTTGTTATATGGAAAATAATATTGATTGAAAGTGAAAAAAAAAAAAAAAATCTCTTACAGAAACTCAAATTATTTTTTCTCATAAATATAATATCGTAGGCAAACAAAATGAAAGCTTCTATATTTTTAAGTCCCTGATTTAGTGAAAAGATCCAGCCATTGTACTAACGTTGAGAGTAGGGTTTAGGTATTTTACTGAACAGGAATGAAAGTAAGCATGTGTTTTAAATTAATCACATGCATAAATGCTGTCTTAAACCAGAGCAAAGCAGCAGGACATTAGACAAAGCAATTTTCTGCAACAAAAGTTAAATGCAGTCTTTAAATTTTAATGGCTCTGATTGACCTTTTCTTTCATTGTTATTTATAGCCTACATTATTCTTCATTGTCTAAAATTATCAATACATATCAAGTAAATGGCAAAATGCTCGATGCCCATGGATCTATCTTCTATTTCTTTTCAAACAATGTTATAGTTTTAATAATAGTTGAAAGTGTATTATGTTTCCTGAGTCATAGGTATTATAAATCAAACCCAGAACCCCATTTCTTTCCACAAACTACATATAGAAATTCGTCATTACACTGCCAGCCCTCCATATGCTTTTGTTGTATATTTTTTACCATCATCACTGAAAAATGACTATGAAATAAATTGTAATGTTGAATTGCTGTGTTGGATAATCTGTGAGGAAACTGTCAGTTTCCTTCTGACATTCTCAAGGGATTCCAGTGTCAGAAGCAGCCGGGAGGGTTAGAATTAAGTGTTAAGGTATTAGCCTTCAAAGCTGATTATTAATGCACAACACTTATTTCATTTAAACTGGCATCTCATGGAAGATGACACACCTAACACCTGATCTTCGGTTACTTGCCCCAGTGATGAGAATAACTTATTGCAACCATGGAATATTTGGTATGCTATCCTAAAAGGTGAAGGTGGAAAATCCGACTTAGAGGAGTCATTGCTTACATTTTCAGTGACTTTTAAGACAGTTACGTGCATCTGCAAGCATTTATGAGATACACATCCTGCTTTATATCAAAACTGGTGAGATCCACTTAAAAAACTTCTCCAGGCTGCACTGAAATCCAAATTTTTGTCTACCTTCAGTTAGCATTAGATTATATATTTAAACTGCAATCCTCATTCAGAAATTGCAGCTGTTAAAATGTGGACAAGGAAAAGACACGATGCATACTGCATAACATTTTCATTGGATGGGCAGATAGTTTACTGTTTTAAACACATTTATGCCATGAATGTTCAAAGAGATGGTTTTATTTTTACTACTGATTTAATTCAGATTCTCAGGCGCATGGTTAACTGCATTAGTAACTTTTACGTTGTAATACTATAATTTTGTGTACAGTGACACAGAATCCTTTCACATCACATGGAAGACTTCCATATCAACCAGGTCTCCCTAACCTGAGAATCAGTGCCATTTCATCAGGGGAAAGCCTGAATAAGAATTGTGGTTTATGATGCCCTGATGGCATCATGTCTTGTCCTACAGCACAATAAATTTATGTTTCTATTCCCTGTGTAGAATAAAATATGAGCCATACACTATAAACCATGAAGTATGGATAATAAAACTTCTTCAAGTATTATATTGAAATAATTTTGTTTCCACACCCTATCAATTTATCTGAGTATGTTTTCTCTGATCGGTTTTAAATGTGTTACTTATTCTTTTCACAGACAAGTCCACTTTTATTTTACCATGGGGAAAAGTGAACAGAAAACCTTAAGACTAGAAAAATTTATTAAATATTAACTCTCAGTTTATCTTTCCATTAACTTCTACATCTTCCTCTCTAAAATTTGGGCTTTGTTTTCTTTATTGAACTCATTCATTGACAAATAGTTGAGTTCCCAGAAGAGGAATTTTTTCAACAGTACCTTTATTTTGCTTTAATACCTGGTGGGAGAGTAAATAACATCAGACAGATTGTTTTTAGAAATATTTCTTTTACATCATATTTTATGACAATTATGACTCCCTAGTCCTTTTGCACAGTTTCAGAAGATTTTTCTTTCTGTTCCTGAATTTAACTTACTCTTTTTTCTACTGCTGACCCAAAATGTTATGCTATTTAGTTCTGAAAAATACCTGGTATGTGATGTTTGGAAAGTATGGAATGGGGATGAGATTTCACACACAGTGAAAAAAGTCTTCATTGTTTGACATTTCCCCAGCAGCAGAGGGGGAATAGTTACTGATGTGCAATTGAAACTGTTACAGCAGAAGATAATATTCCTGCACCACCAGTCTCTACCTCAGATGATTATTTTCTGCTGTGTCAGCTATAACATCAGACATCAAAATGCCAGGGTTAGGCCAACACAAGAGCTTCTGGAGGGGTGAGATTCTGAACACCTTCTTAATTCATGAGTTTTATGATTATTACCTTAATTTTGTATGGATTTGCTTCTTATTTTTATGTTCGGGTGGCTTTTTCACTTCGAGTAGGCATGAAACAGATGTTTTATTTTTTCCAGGGTTACATTCTGAATTACATCCCAATTTTATAGAAAACCTCTGGCTTATAGGAATCTTATCTTTTGATCAGAAGTTGCAGCAAAATGCCATGCATTATTTAAATAATTTGGTATCATCTATCAGGGATCAGCTTGGCTGATCTGGGTATTAAGAACTGAATAATGTTTTGTAGAGGAGGAACTTGTGACAAATTCAAGATTAACTGTTTGAAAATAAACACAAAGAAATATTCAATTATTCATCAATGGTCAGTATCTCTTCCGTTTCCTTGCTCCATTTCTTTTTATGTTTTTTTTTTCAGAAGAGCATGAGTGAGTCTAGTTGAAGAGAACATTCATTTTGCTTTGAGGGCAGTTGCACTTGGGAAGAGAGAGATTTGTGGGTTGTAGGGTGGGATGAGTGGACGTGAGTGGTCTGAAGACAAGTGGGGAATACATCATTGCAGAAAGCAGGCACATAGTCAGGGTTCTGCATCTCTAAAAAGCAAAACTTTATAGGGACCAATCTGCATATGATCTTGATACGAACCTTGCCCTAATACATAATATACCTTACATAAATGCCACCAACAACAGAAAAAAGAACCTGCCATAATGCCATAAGGACTAAAAGTGCTACATATACTTAAATAACAACTACCAGGACACTATTTTATCCATTCTAGATATACTGAGCTTTTTCCTCTATGAATCCTGAGTTATTCCAATAAAAGCCTGAAAAGTCAGTTCTAAAAAAACACTGATTTTTATGGTTAAAAGTCTCTTGGATCTTTCAGAGAATGTTTGATGTGTGAAAGAAGTCCAGGCAGATCCTCCTCAAGATTCTGGGGGTTCTAAGGTCCTGTCACATGTAATTTTATACCTCACAAAACATTTGCCTTAGTATATTTGCAATGTGAACCTGGGATTAGTTTACCAAGCAGGTAGGTTGTATTTATCCAGTACGTGGTTAAAATCTACTCGCACACCTGATGTCTGGGTGTATATTTTTTATGAAAGTTTCATAGATTTCTGTTTACTTGCCCTTTTATTCTTCCCGATCCCTATGTTTTGTGTCATGCTTTCCTGTTGGTACCTACATTTTTACAAATATTATGCTCACACTTGATATTTTAATCAGGCATTAATAGGCTTTTTTTGAGAAGGCTGCCACAAATGTAGCATTACAAATGAGACTTTAAATTGTAGATTCTTTCTCAGCCTTAAAAGCTTTATACAGACAAATTAAACTAAGTTGTCAGTATTCTTTTTATACTGATATTCTATTAAATCCACTGCAGAAATCACATCTGCTCTGAAAAAACATAATTGGGGTTTCATTTCTAAACATAATTTTATGAAGAAGGTATAAACTTCTCAAAGCTACCACAAGAAGATAACACAGCATGATATATTTAACAACTGCTGTAAAAAAAATGTTTAAAGAGAGAAAACACATTCCATGGTTAGATATCTATTTAATGTTTAGATTATTTGGAGAAAAGATAGAAGAATCTTTACTCCCTACAGCCACAGAAGTTAAATAAGTGCAATTTCAGTGCATATTTTGCTGATGCTTTTTGGGTAGTGCAAGCACAAAGGTAATTTGTAGAAATCCAGAGGATCTTTACATCAGTGAGTAACCCTAGTTGTGTTTTCCTGCTAACAAAGTCAATCCGTCACAAAGATATAACAAAGTTAAAACTCATCTCCAAGGACTTTTTTTCTTTGCCTATAGGGTGTATGCCATTTCCTGTGATTTTTAAATTTTTTTATTTCTTTAAGGGTCATCTGTTTCAACTGGAATCGCACAAATCTGAGAGAGGACGAGGCAGGTGCCCTTTTGACCCCAGTTCTTCCTTCACCTCCATCTTAATTGGTAATGATCTTTATGTCACAAGCTTCACTGTACTGTCAGTCTGTCATTCTGAGTCTCTTTCTTCAGCACACCAAAGTGTTGTCAGTCATCCATTGCAACCTTCCACATGTCAGACTTAATCCTCATGGTGCTGCCCACATTAATATTACATCCCAGACAGCATTAACTCCAGCAAGGGTGTCTCACTGAATTGAGTAGATGTTATATGACATGTGCCATCCTGAAGAGGTAATTGATTGTAGTGTAATTTTAGAAACAATAATTTCCTGCTTTCCTTCAAAGCAAAGTGATATATGTCTACCCTGGTTTTCTACAACAGTGAGACAAATATATGAAATTTATTATATGTTGTCTACTGAGATGTGATCTTGTTAACAAGCATCTTGTAAAAATATGAATTTAACTTTTTTAATATCAAGTGTTTGTTGTTTATATAAATCACAGGTTTTTAGATCAACATACATTTTTTTCAAAGCTGCCTTCTAACAAAACTAACTGAAATTGTTGATTTTCTGCTGGTAGAGTTGATATTATACTCAACAGTTATAAAAATAGATTTCAGGCTTAGCCCTTCAGTGCCAGAAAGCTGTGTTAAGATAACGTTCTTCTGTGCCTTGCTGGTAAGTATATCACCATAGGGTTGAGACCTTTGAAGTTGTAGTATAGCAAACCATATGTTTTTTTCCTCTATAATATTTTCCTGAAAACATTTTGTGACATCAAGTAAATACAATCTTGACATTATTATAGTACATTGACAAAAAATAGTTTGGAACAGCAGGTAAAAAGTGAAAGCTAGATTCACTTAGGGAGTAACATGATTTCTCTTTATAGAAAACATAAATAGCATGAAAATTAAGCATTCAAAATGAATAGTCATTAGAAAAAAAAAGAGCTACAAAGAGGAGGCTAAAGATCAAATAGATTTTCAGCTTCCCAGGGATTAAAAGTTAGAGGATTTTAGGGCCATTTGACATTTAGATTTGACATCGTATCTTAAAATCAGACAGCTGAAGTATCTGATTTCTAACTACAATGATATAGCTCATCCATGGTGGTGGTCAGGAAGTATTGATCATGAATGACAGATGTATTTTTACATGGTAAATATTTTTGTTCCTTTACATTAACAAATTACTTAAGAGAAAAATCTTCACCAGTAATGCCAAGTCTCTCAAATTGCAGCAATTCATCAAAATATTCTTCATTCACATCATATAAAAAAAAATTACAACTTAAATTCGTAAGAGTTAGTGGGTTAAGAAGTCATGAATCAGAAAAAAAAATGCTGTATTTTGAATGACCTTCCAAAATGCATGAAACACAGATTGTTATGCTTCTCTTCCACCCTTAAATCTAAATTGTATCTATAGTTTTTAACAGATTCCAGTCTTTGGTCATCCTGGGAACAAAGACTCATCCCATGGAATTTGCTGTAGGCCTGAAACCTCATGGTCTAATCTTGAAGTCCTTCTCAACCTTCCCTCAGCCAGAACTAAGTAAATAAATTAACCTGATCATGTTCCTACTGGGAGATCAATGTGAATTATATTTGCTTAAATGGAAGCCAGATTGTCCCACTGAGTACTTCAAAACTAACGGTTAATTCATCAGTTTGCGTGGATTATGGGAGGCCCACATTTTTATCTGAAAGAGAAATCCATTGAATAAGCCTTTTCCTGATAAATATTAATCAGTCTTGGACAGCCTCTGACAAAGACTTATAAAATCAATCTCACAGAACTGACAATTATGTAATGTGGCAAGTTAAACAGCAGAAAATAATGCATTTTTATCAGATCATTGATAGAACACCAAAAACCAGACAAATTTTCACCTCTTCATTGAAACTAATATGACCTGAGATGGGTATTTAGTAACTGTTTTTCTAGGCCTCTATTGGGAATTCTATGGCTTTAAGTCATACATCAAAGAACGATATTTTAAAAGCATTAGCAAGTTCTTCAAAGAGTTTATTATTTTATTTATGGTTTTATATTTTTTACGCTATTGGAATTAAACACTTTCAACACTTACGAAAAATAATGAAGTCTGTATTTCCACGTGTTCTGCTACATTCTACAGACTTCTACAGATGAGACATGGCTTACAGAATAAATGGAATTAATGTTGCTCCTTACACTGCGGATTGTATATCCTCTATCTCTGTAGGTATCCATTTGAAAAGCATCGAAGAGATGCAAACATGATGAAGATTAAATAGTCTTTGAATTGATATTTGAAAATGAGACTGAGACTCCTAATGCTAAGTGCATTCTGTAGGAAAAGATGCTTAAGTCATGGCAGTCTGGTGAAATCCC
>NW_008622091.1:0-2161 GCF_000691845.1 Merops nubicus
GGGGACTGATCCGTGTCTGCACCCACGTCCCGCCCCTGGCACTGCCGCCGTTACCTTGCAACCACGGACCCTGCTCCAAAAAAAAATTTAAGCCGATTTCACAACCGGGAATTACAATGCCGCTGCACAGGCTCCCTGCACGTAACGCTTAAATCACTATTTTTTGGGCAGAGAAACTGAGGCACGTTAAGAGTTAAATGCTGTGGCCACATACATAGCGCGTAATTGCCAGGGCAAGAATAAAACTGCAGGCTCCCTATTCTCAGCCCCCAGCGCTACCCCTCCGGCTCCCTAACTTGGGTACTTCTCGAAGACCAGAAAGAGCTAACACACTGCGATTCAGTTCACGTCCTTCTAGCAAGAAACGAAATTATCTTAAATTGGCACCAAATTACATACTAAACTTCCCATTATCGAAAAAAAAGTATGTTTGAATGCAGATTTCTTTATTTTCCACATAAAACGCTTTACCTCACGCCAGGCACCTGTGCTGCCCGAGTGAAGGAGAACTCCCCCTTTTGAGCAGAATTCCTGAGCAAATACAGTATAAGGTAATAAACACCATAAAGAAGATTCAACATTACCTCAGACAGAGAATTTAGGCAATCTGTGCAAAGTAATCCCCATAGTATGCAAATGCACATTAATACAGCCTCCACAGCAATATTAGTTTGGTAAAATAAAATCAAACCTTAGCTCAGCTGAGGAATTGGGTCGTTACTCATCCGTGCTAACCGAGTCATTTATCCTGCCATCTCACCCACCCACCTACCTACCTAATAATGAAACGGTCCTAAAAAGTTGTACTTTACTACAAAAATACCCTTCCCCCTCTCCATCCCAGATATTTTTTCATTGTGAAAATAAGACTGTTGTGGGTTTATTCATAGAATAGCCTGAAGAAACTTCAGATTTTAGAGCCCAAGACTTTGATTGCCCTTGTTTTCACCTCCATGCAAATAAGATGACACATTTGCTACATTCTCCCAACTACCTGTGAAGGGCTGTGGTGGAGTAGTATTGCATCCATCAGCAGCCTAACCAGAAGGAGCTCCACTGACATCACTCCTATCTGCAGCATCAGTGCCTCAGCTTTTTTGCCATTCATGGTACAGACATCAGGCACCTGTGATCATCTGTGCGACACAACAGGTCACTTTATCTGATCAATATTGCCAGAATCACATTCATAGACCCATCATCTCACCCCTGAGCTTCCAGGAACCAAACCCCCAAGCACTAATTTTTGATACAGCTGAAGGAGTCAGTGACTGGAGATTCTGTTGATCTGTAGTATCTAAAGAGCACGTGCCCACTGCTGTGCTATGGTATAAATCTCAGAATGGATTAGGTCAGATGTTTTTCAGCCAGTGGTCTGCAGGCCCCTTGGGCGCTCATGAACTACTTCTCATAAGTCCATAAAAAGTCATCAAGATTAGGAAAGCTACTGCCAGGGGCATTTGCAGAGGTATGCACCTCTACTGGATGAATGCAGTTTGTGTTTTTTATTTTAAATATTGTCTGTTGTTAGAGACTGAATGATCACAGAAAACGCTGTTTGTCCTTCTTTTCTGAATTCTTTCCAACAAAGCCCAGAACTGGCTTCTTTGAAAACCTTCAGAGTGAACATGCTCTAATTTCTAAAGGGAATGATAGAAGCTTTCTTGTCTCGAACTCCTTGGTTTTGAGGCAATATTTTTGTTTTTCTGTAATTAGTTTTCCACTGCATACACAGCCAAGTTTAAGTTACATCTTGTATTTTAGGAAATGTTTCTTTTGGAAGCTATGCAAGGCCATACATGTAGGAACAGAACATGACTGTCTGCAGAATGATGGGCTGGGTTTTAGATAGTAGCAATTTAAAAATGTTGCTTAAACTACTGTAGAAAACTCAGCAAATATGAGACCTCTGTGCTGTAAAGGCAGCTAGTACTGTCTTGAAGAAGATGACACAACGGGAACAAAGCTGCTCTTTTGTTCCTGTTGTGTCATAATGTACTCACATTTTGAATGGAAATATTGAAAAACTGAAGGGCTAGTAGGGGGAAGAATAATTTTGGAAATTACTGGAAAATGTTCACAAAGAAAAGGTTGCATCCTGTACTACTTCAACACTACAGGTATTAAGTTGAATACTAATAAAGCTATGGTCTAACAGGAA
>NW_008622091.1:2192-36725 GCF_000691845.1 Merops nubicus
AAGAGTGTAACAGAGCATACTGGGGTAAATCACTGGCATCATTAATACAGAACAGCACTAAATAAAAAAAGGATTTACACATGATCCAAGTAAAGCAACAAATTGTTCACTGCAAAATCAGCTTTAGCAGCTTAAGATACCGTTATGACTCCTGCCTGAGAGTACCAGCAGCAGACACTGGAATGGAGTGTGTGAGTGGTTTCCAGCCGTTCCTGGAAATGGGTTCCTGCAGAAGTGTCTGATTAAATATTTTTACATACTTCTTGAAAAAAAAAATAAAAATACTCCTTTTACACTTGGAATCCTTTCATTCTTGCAGTCTCCTCACATGAAGGTGGAGCTAATGAAGTTGAGTTTCTCCCCATTGCTAAACTTAGCCCAGGTATCACTTAGAACTTAAAACTGTTCTCTTACTCCTTTGACTCCATTTTTTAAGACAGTCTGCTGACATTTTCTCCTTTCTTTTGAAGATTAGAAACTTGAGGGAAAGAACACAGTACGGAACCAAACTAGCACTGTCAAGACTGTAGCTTGCACTTAGTCTTCAGGAGTAAGAGCTTCCAGAGAGTTTTTGCATCTCCTGTGAGAGATGTGTGTATTGCGGAGAGATAAGACAGATGCACAGTTGGGCCCAACCCTGGTGAGGTCCATTTTGTCTCTACTTGGTCGTCTCACATGAGCAAGGGGAAAAAAAAAAAAAGATTTTGACTCATGCATACGTAAATTGACACCACTTACAAACAGCGTAAGTGCAATATTTTTAACTCCTGCAGAAATAAAACTTGCTCACATGTCTTACGTGTGGACCATAGAGGAATGCAGTTGTCACCATTTTGCTTAATCCAAATACATCATTTATCACAACATGGTGCCTGAACACTTCACAAAATTATGCACATAAAATTTGTGCTCTGGATTTTTCTTCCTTCTTATCTACAAACACTGGATTTTTGTGTGTCTGGATCAGGGAGATCAAAAAGACTAAGTTCATATAGTCAGTTACCTCCTAATCTGAAGCTGAAGTTTACGGCTACAGGGATTGCTTGTGGGAGTGATCTGCAGATTCACAGCCATACTCCAAAGATGTGTTTTCCCGGGTGCTCAGCAGCCTCATTCTTCTGGTTTATAGTGCCTTTGTTTCATTGAAATGTAGGTGTTGTGAGAGTCCCTAACTGGGCGTATGAGACAGCACGCCAGTGAGCAGAAGCTGTACCATTAAGGGATGAGGATACAGAGGGATAAAAATGAATCTGTTAGAGCTGAACGTTATCAAACGGCGCGCTTGCCACAGAGAGACTAGTGTAGTCTTCTTAATGACAAAACTTAAGAAGTAGAGATTATAATATTCATTTTATGTGTGGGTAGGCAGGGGCATACAAAGGTCAAATCACTTGCTCAAGTCACATGTTAAGTCAGCATTAAAACCAAGAATAGAAACCTAAAGTCATGCCTCTCAGTCCAAGGTTTCTAATGATTAAACTGTATCCTCTCCTTTGGCCTGGTCTATAGCACACAATGCAGTACAAAGTATTCTATTCCTCCATGTCATTTTGCACATCAGTATCTTAAAATAGTTTTTTGCAAGTCAAACAGAATCATTGCACAAATAGGCAACCACTGACACTGTACATTCATCTGAAAGTGAAGTAGGAACAGGTATGCCCAATAGGTGGCATTTACTAAATTCCAAAATCTAAAAGCACAGCTACTGAAATCAAGTGCTTCCAAATTACTCTAATTGTGAAGTGGAAGCTGACAGGAAACCAGTAGCAGAACCTCAAGGGAACCACTAGAAGCAGGCAGTTAATTTGCAGGTCTGCAAGTTAAGAAGGAGGAAGCCGATGCATCACCTTTAATGTAAACAACACAACTCTGTACATGATGAGAGGAGTAATTCACAGCCAAGTTAATGCCCTAAGTACAGGAAGAATGGGTTGTGAAAAACCTCAGGCAAGTGAGAGTTCAGCAGCAACAGAAGAAACCTCTGCTGACATATCTACACGTGCCTGTCTGGCAGCTCCTCAACCATCATTACACTGGCTAATCGAAATGAACTTCAATATGAAATTGTGTGTGTGCAGGCAGAAATCACGTAGTGAAAGAAAGGTGCTCTGACAAGACTCGTAGAAGAGTTCAAAAGAATCTGATTACAGATTTTCTGATTGCAGAGTGCATCCTGATAACTGGTTGCGAAAAGTGGAGTAGTGGTACCAGTTTATTAGGTAAGTACAACAAAAATCTATTTCTTTTTGCAAGAACAACTTAGTGCCAAAACAACTTTAGAAAAAAAAAGGGGGGTCAGGGGGGAACACAGAACTTCATCTGTGGATCCTTAGGAGTCAGAAAAAGATAAAGCTTAAAAAAAAAAAAATAAAAATCAGCCGTTGAAATTGTTCTGAGCAGCTTGTAGTAACATTTGTGGAAAGAGCAGAAACCTTGGAAGCGACTTCTCATGTGTCCCTTCTGGGTTCCACTCAGTTCTTCATGGAATTGCCCCAGAGTTGCTTCTATTTGTGGTCTCTCCTGGGACAGCCTCTTCCAAATGCAATGACTCACAGATCATTGAATTCAGAGCTGTTTCCAGACCATGACACTGAGCTCTGCCTGAAGATCCTAAACTCTTCATGATGGAAAACAGACCTTGGACAATTAAGACCCAAGTTACAGTGCAGAGAGGATATTCTCTTTATCCTCAATAGGTAGAACTCCCTCTCCTCAGTTTACCAGTTTATCAGTTTCCACGCTTTAAATCCCTCTTAGGGAATGTGTCAATCGTAATTCTGACAAAGGACAAATTTTCTCCTGAAATAGTTAAAGGTCCACTGATTTCAGATGCAGTTGTCCTGAAACCTATTTCGAATATTAGTAACTCAGTATTACACAGATGGAAAGCAACAAGGGTGTAAAGAAGCCATCACTTCTAAACAAAGAAAATGCTAGTCAGACAGAAGCAACTGTTGTTTACTTTAGCTATGTACTTTATCAATTATGTTTTAGAAATCAAGTCATTCAGTGTTTCACACATAGGAAAAATTATGGAGAAAACTGAAATGTCTTTCTTGTGGCAGTATCGATTACCAACCTTTTCTGCAAATTTCACTGCATAAGTAAGCACAATAAACAGTTTAGAAAGTTTTAATCCACATAAATGTAATAAAAGCTGCCTCATGTACTTCCATTTCACTATTATATATACTCAGACACTCAACGCTATGAAACAGGACTTAGAACAAGAGGCTCAGGATATTCAGCACAGAAGAACCTTTACACAGTAGGGGAAGTTGAGCCCTTCTCTAACCCTCCTCTCTCCATTTCTCACCATCAAAACGGGGATGGGGTGGGCAGCATTGGGACAGCAGGATGGTTTATCCTATGTATTGATGTGCCACATAACCTTGGAGCAAATGGCCCCAGCTGGCTGGCATTAATACACACCCAAACCAACAAACACAGTCAACACTGTTATGCTTCCGCTCTGCTAAGAGCTTGCATCAGAAATACACACCCAGTAAAACATTCACAAACAGAAGAAAAGCCACAGTACCCTTATCAGGTAAAGAATTATTATCTGTTTTGCAAATAAGATATTGAGACATAATAGTAGAGAGATATAAATAAAAACTGCCCCTGGCAAAGCAGAGACTGTCTCCTCATCCAGCCTAACACATTACAACAGTGTAATCCTTCAGTGATGTTTGAAGCACACACGACACAAAAGGTCAACTACTCTTAACACTGTTTGCACACTGGATGTGTCTAACCTCAGATTTTGCCATTGGACTCTAGGAGAGGAATAAGAATTACAGGAGGTAGCAGAGTCTGCACACGAAGATGTTCGGAGGCAGAACTTCAAACAGCTGCATAGGAAATTTTCAGTGCACACAATGCAAGCACTCAGGATGTAAACAGCCCTCAAGTTCATTTCATACCATTTCTAACAGTAATTCTGCAGTTACTTTTTTTTTTTTTAAGTGGACAAAGTAGTTTATTGCTTATTTAGAAGTTACAGCTTCTTTGCTACTGCTCCAAGCCGAGACTGCCACGGATACATCTAACTAAGCACCCCGTGAAGAACGAAGAAAACTTGGACATCAAACCATTACTCTGGCTCCTGTGAACTTTGCTTCACTAGGCAAAAAAAACCTGCAGCAAACAAAATAGTCTCTGACCTTCCAGAAGAACATTTAAAAAAAAAAAAAAAAAAAAGTCTGATCTGCTTATGTGGGCAGATTTTGGCACAGGGTAAACATTTATGTTTGCTCCTCAAATTGCGCAACTCAGAAAATAATCTCTCTCTCTCTCTCTCTCTCTTTTATCCAGGACATGCTTTTATGTTTCTTCAACAATCTGAGACAGGTTAATTTCTTCCCATGGAAGTGAGAGTACTGGGGCAAAGTAAATGTGCCAACTGCCTGTTATCTGGTATCTCTGTATCTCTGAAGGAGGAACGGGCACATCCTGCAGCAGGCATGTGTGTCCTTACATAACTGCCAAAACCACAGTTCCAGCCTGCTCGGTTTCTCAAATATTTCACCAGCCACAGCAGCGGATCTGCCCTCGGCCCAAGCTAAAGGTGAGCCCACAGTGTCTCACATCTCTTCTGGAAAAGGGCCCAGCTACTTAAGGGAGCCAGGCTGAGTCTTCAGCCCCAGAACACAAAGGGGGAAAAAAAAGTTTAGAAACAATAAGTTCAGGAAAGCCTGAAAGAGCACCAACTCCCATGCCAGAGTACAACTTGTCCTGGCACTCTGGTGTAGTGCTTTGGATCGATAACATCTGTATTAAAGCACATAGGGACTGACAGGCCAGACAGATGCACAGAGGGAGCAAAGGGATTTTTCTCACCATGCTGGTGCAGGAGCCTAGAGCAATGATTTGGCTCTGTATTTACACGTTCACCTTTATTTCATGCTTTTCAAAGAGCTGTTCATGGGGGTTCTTTGGGGTCCCTGGCTTTTTAAGGAAATTAAGCATCTATCATGACTGCCTTAATAAAATGTTGCAAATATTGTGCACTCAGTAGTGCCTGACAGGCCTCGGACATCCTAGGTGAGCTTGTTTGCAGGAGTTTGATTTCAGTGAAGGAAATCAGTAGTAGAAAAAAAGGCCCCAAGCCCTGGGCAACATAATGAGAGACCAAGATCACCAACTGCATGAGCCCTGTTGTTTCATGCCAACAGAACAAGTACTGAGGACTGTAGGGATCTGGTACGTGCTGTCCCCAGCGAGGGAGCCCCATTAACTGAGCAACCTAGTTACCCTTCAGAATGCAATGAACATCAGCTGGTTAAATGTTTTAAACCCTTTTAAAGTTGCCAAAGGCACACTAACACCCTGAATTCTATATTTTTCCATTAAAAAATAACAGTCCAGAAAATCAAGCTACAACATACAAAGAAAACCCCTTTTTACTACATACACACATGCACACTTCGTTTTTTGCAAGAATCTAAAATTCAGAATAACCAGCTAAGGGAAGAAGACACCAATGCTTGTCTGTCTTCAAAAATTCCTTCCACATACCTACAGTTGGTAAGCAACCACTGAAGCCAAAAGCATGAGTTGAAGTTCTCTTTTCACTGGGAATGAGCGTTTACATCACCAAGTCCTGTGAAGGCAGGACTTCTCCTGAGCCAGCGTTGTACAATTACAAAGAACTCTATACAGCTATTGCCATTTAAACTATGATATTTTTTAATAAAATGCTGTATCAAACACAACAAATTATACTCTGATTGGAGACCATCATTTCAACCTGAATATCAAATGAGAAGCTGACAGAGGGTTTAAAAGCTGGGTGGCATTTCCAGCACCCATGCCAAATGAAATCATAGTTAGGAAAGTGTTTGCTACACTAGCCCTGTTTAGACTTCGTAGCCCCAAAATAGACATATTTCACCCTGGGAAAATTTTGGCCAGGTCTGAAAGCATTAAGCACAAGTAAAATACAAAATGTTGGGAGGGGTTACCAAGACTAGGTTCAAAGGACTTTGATACCTAAGGCTAAAGATGTAGTTCAGCAAATTCTTGCTCATTTGTCTGGCTCCGGAATAGGCTAAACTTACTTAGTACTTCCCTGCAGGATTGCAACATTCCTTGAAGATCTGCAGCTCTAACTTTTTGGCATGATTTGAACTGCTTTACTTTGCACAATGAGGCTGTGGCTTTAGTCTCAGCCCAGTGAAGCCAGATGTGATCATCTAGGGCTACTTATTGCGTTGATGCTTCAACTTTCTCCAGGCTGAACTCCACAAGGCTGTGCTGCAGAGCCAGAGGGCCTGCTTGCTCTCAGCCTGCTTGCTCTTGTATTTTTAACCGACTCCTATGTGCTCTGTTGCACAATGCCTCAACTTCTATTTTATAAAAGAGATGGAGAACACACATCTCAGCCTGAATTTTGAGCTAAAACATTGCATCTTGTATCTTTGAGATTTACTCAATTCCTATTTTTTTCTAACAATGCCATTTTTTTAAAACTGCAGGAAAAAACTCTTCATGCTTGACTCATTTTTTTTAAACAATACTAATATTTAGGTCTCAGACTTACACTAGGTGTACTACAGATATAGGACAGCAACTAATTTTTTTTTTTTTTTTGTATTTTTAACCTCTATTAATAATACCAGTTAATCATTCAGCTTACACTTCCCTATTGAGAAATCACTTTGTTCCACATACAGGAAAATCCCCTGTATATTTAGGCCAAAGCTTGCAAAAACAAACAAATAATACATTTTCTAAGTGATTACATTCATAAGTATATTATACTGCTTGACAGTGACAACAGACCACATGAATTTCCTCAAGAAAAACAACAACTTTGGCAAGAAGCAAGTGATGTTGCAAGTTTTTTCTGTGCATGTTATGTCACTTATCTCTTGGGTACAGATGACACTAATAACCACGTGCCTGGACTCCAGCTAAACTATCAGTTTCCTTTAAATAGTTTGAGGGAAGAAAAAAATGCTGTATGGGAAAGTAGGAAGGTTTGGACTTGAGATTAATTTTGAAAATACCTTCAGTTTAGCCTCCTAATTTTGTTCTATGGGTTTTCACATACAAAATTTTCTTATTTCTGCCTGCAGACTCAGTAGTTGCATATGTAGCTACTCAAACTGCTCACAATGTGAGCACAGCACCCGTACACACTAAAGCTGTCTCTAGACAGCTTCCACCTGAATATCAGCCAGAAGCATTTAAAAGTATCTCCACCCTTTAGCAGACCACTGTTTGCCTTTGTTGAAGATATTTATTTTAACCCTGAAGCCACTGGCCCTCATGGGTACACTATGTTTTCCAATGGCATTACACAGAAGCCTGTATATTCAAATGTTTGTAAGTCAAGTTCAGAAGAGGACACCTTAAGTCCTTGACTCAGATAAAACTCATCACACACACTTAAAAATGGTCTTATATAGTTGCTGTGTAGAAGACTTGAAGAAGATCAGGTAAAAACCTGCACCACTGAATTAACTGCTGATGCTTCAGCTGAGTCCTCCCTGTCTCTACAAACACTCTCTAAAGCTAAAAGAATATCTACCCACAACACAGGGGCCTGTCCACCAGGTTTCAGCTAAAAATTCAGGTCCTATTCACCATCAGAAATTCTCAGCCAAATACAGGTAGTACCAAGAGCCTTCTAAGATTTCTACAGCAAAATGTAATGACTTCATTTTAATCTGTAAACATGATGAGCTCCACAAATGACTGCTGAGGCATTAGAGATCATTAGTCCCACAGAGAAAGCACTAACATCCTGCAGTATCAAATTGTTTATCACTAATGTACAGAGACTGACTCCACAAATACATTTCTATCACTTTGTAGTTGCTTAATTAATTACATATATTAAGCAAATTAAACTGAAGGATGCAGCAAGTATTCCCCGAGCAACCAATGGCTATGTCACCAGCAATTTCCTTCTTTTTCATTCAGACAAGTCCTCCCAATTTTTTTTTCTTTTAATGGCAAAGAGGATCATAAAAGGATGAAAGCTGTGATCTCACTAGCATGGCAGAAATCAAGAGAGACATCTATTGCATTGAGATTAGTGAGATAACTCCAAAAGAAGAACTTCATAAATGTGCATGAGTGAATAAGCAACCTAAATTTTGGGGAAGCTTCAGATGGCAATCAGAACACTTTGCTGCTTTTCATTATGATAAGGCCAGCAGAAGCCCACAGATAGTGATAAAGCATGTAGGCATCTGCAAATTCATTCTAAACTTCACATGTGGAGTCTTCTAGAAAACTATGGTTTAAAAAACTAAATAATTAAGTAGTTTAATTCTTTTAGTATATCAGATTAACACCAATGACTGTAATATTTACTGATTTATTGTCTTTATATAAAAATGTTGTTAGAGGCAACTGTAAGCTCATAGTTAACTTTTTTGATAAAGCTCTTTTGCTAATTCGTTTTCCTCTTTTCTTGTATAAGATGAAGCAAAAGAAAAATCAACAGTCAGATCTCAAGTGATTAAAAAAAAAATAGAATGTTGTTTTGCTTGAAAACAAAGCAAAAAAAAGAAAGCAACAGATAGTTTTTTTTTTGTTCAGTACTTTCAATACTGTGCAGGCTGCTATGAAGGCAGTTACCAGCCTGCCAGGCAGACCCAGCACCTCCACTAACACTGTCTTTAGAGATATTTAGGTCCAGAGGCATCAACTCAACTCTTGTCATACCTAAAATTAAAACAACTTAAATTTTTGTCAGACTGGGTGCTAATGTACCCCTGGCAATTAAGAATTTACTTTTTTTAATAAAAAGCAATATATTGATGTTTTTGCTTAATTATTTAGGAGGTAGTTCCTTTTGATATTACTTCTTAACACACATACAGTGCTTGTACTGTGCTATTCCTATTGTCTGTACAATATCAGTACAGTCAGTTTATTTACAATGTATACCCATTTTTGTTAGTTCATAAAATACAGATTTTTTTACTGATAATCCAAAATCAACCTACAAAAATAATTCGTGATATTTGTAGAGCTCTATTTGGATTCTTGATCCAAAGAGATCAAGAATTAAAGAAATCAAAGGAGATTTGAGCATTGTGCCTTGCTCTGTCATACAAAAAAAAACAAAACCAACCAACCCCACAAACACCCTCACACAGCTCCACTCTCCCCACCCCCCAAAAACACCAAACCAAAACCAAGAGCCACACACAAAAAACAACCCCCCTTAATCCACTCAAACCAGAAGGGAACATACATACAGGGCACTTCCACAGCTATTTTGTGGTAAATTACAAACCACAAAGTGTCCCTCAGTGTATGTGCAGAATGTATGACCCAGTGTTTGGAATGTCCTCATTTCCTGACACTTTTCTCTTTTCTCATTTATGTAAGAACTGCTGACTGCTACATTTCATAGACAGAGGCAACCTTATTCCTCACTGTTTTAGGTATCAGACTTAGGAATGACTAATTCTCCTGGTTCTAAAATTACAGTGGCAGTTCTGAAGGGAAAAAGACATAAAATGTAAAAGTTGAAGGTTAAAGCTTCTCATTTTTTTTCCCCCAGTTTTGGTACATCATTTTTAGAATCTGCTTGGAATACTCTGTGAAATGTTACATTTGCCCCATGATACAAGGTCAAAGCCCTTCTTCCATACTCACTGATCCCAGCCTTCATACTTTGAATTAAAGGTCAAATTAATCAACAACTTAAATCCCACACAACTAGAAAGAAAACAGAAGTTGATGACCAGAAGAGTAGAACATTTGAACTCTTTCATACCAGGCCCTCTAGACCCTTGTAGTGGTTTTACTTTAATGTCCAAAACTATGCCATGAGTACACTAAACCTTTCTTGAATGAACAAAAAGTTCTCTGGTAAACCGAAAAACAGTAGATGACCTAAAGAATTTCATTCAAATAGACCACAGCAATAATGTTTTCAGGAGAAAATTGCTTGCAAGATAAACCAAGGCCCAACTTTCTAAGAAAATGTACAATTTGGTTTCTGACTTCAAAGCAGGACCTGGCTATACAAATTTTCCTGGAAAATGCACTAGCTTGAACCCAAAATCTGATGAGCCATCCCTTCCTGTGAATAGGGAACTAAAGCATAACAGCATTTTGCTAATAGTCTACATGGTCAAAGTAAACAGCACTTTTCAAAGTATCTCTTCACCAGAAATCACAGGCTAGATCTGGCTGCCAAAACACAAATTATATGTTCCCTCAAAGTTTGCTCTGCTTCAGTCAATATATTGTTTCCTCATCAAAATTCTTCCATTGAAGAGAACCTGTCTCATATCTTCTCTTCCATTTTAATGCTTCTTATTTCCTCGTCTGTTCCACGTGGATATTCTTTATGCTGTTTCCATTCCTGGCAGCTGCTCCTCCCAGCAGCTGTAACAGCAGCAAGAGACAGGAGTCCCTTGGGGTCCACTGGCCATGCAAAAGCATCCCAGTGGTGGTCCCCTGGTTGCTAAATGCAGCATGGTTAGCTGAGCAAGAGCACCCTCTTTCTGAAACTGCCAGGAAGCCTCACTCGCATGGTTTTCACAGTGGGAGAGTATCCTGTGACTGAATGAGATTTGGACATCTCCAGCCAGCTCAGTGTTAGAGACGTGTCACAGTGTGAAACTGCTGTCTAGACATTCATCAAACTGTGGGGTTTCAGCCCTCCCTGTTTAGTCTTCATGTGTCTAGGCTGGCTTGAAGAGGCTTAAGTATTCTCCCTTTCTTCTGCTTCTTTGGTATGTTTCCAGAGCCCTCACTAGCTCTCTATCCATCATTCTTCCACGAGTCTTCCTAGTCCAGCTGCTGCTCAGAATCCACCAACACAAACCTGCCTCAGAACAGGCCCTCTTCTACATCTGTGTCTCTGGATACTCCAGTTTTCAGCTCATTTCTCCAGGGGCCACACAGCTAACAAAGCAAACTGATCCTTAACTCTGTATGCAACATAATACCTACAAATCTTCATTTTAGGAGGTGTAAGTAGTTTGTAAATTTAGCTTTTTGAAATGTCTTATATGCTAAATACACCCATGTAGATACCCACCTGATAGCCTAAAAGGAGTCCAAGATGAAGATTAAAGTCCTCTACGAAGTATACAGCTAGCCCTGTTCTACACAGAGCTGCTTCTCTGGAACCGGAGGCCCACCAAACATTAGGTTCTCCTCACTTCTTAGTGTACTTTTTTCTCCATTCCAAATTGTGGCCAGCAAAAGACCCGAAAATCCATGTTTCTCTTCCTGATATTACAGATAAGCTTTCAAGCTCCTTCTTCTGCCAGCTAAGCCATTTCTTACTTACCTTCCAAAATGGTTTGTTTTGTTTTGTTTTGTTTTGTTTTTCTGGCCACTACTTCTAGCATGCTTGTTAAATTGTATTCCTAATTCAAGTGTCATTTAGTTATAATAGTGCAGGTACCTAACACACAGTAGTCGATGCAGAGACAGTTGCATCTTTTCTTCCAGTCCCAGGGACCATTTCTGTAGGGAAGGCACTTCACTGATCTCAATTAACAAAGATAGGCTTAAAAAAAAATAAATCACACACGATTTATGAAAAAACTCCTTGAAATAATGCAGAAGTGGCCTTATTCTGCATTTTCTCAAATATTGTACACTTCATAAGAGTTCAGAAAGTAAAGTAATAAGTAGTTTACTAATTTATCAGTAAATATTGAGGTTTGTGTCTCCACATACGGTTTACCTCCACAGTAAAGGTAATGTTCAGAATCAGACAAAAAGCAGCAGGAAATTTTTGGTTAGTTTGATTTGATTTAGTAACAAACATTCAGAGAAAAATCGCAATGGCTTTTTTTTTTTTTTTAAAAGCATCCCTGCCATGGGTTGAGCTGGGGCAGGAGTTATGCTATCTATATTCTTGCAGTTCAGAAGGAAAACCACCATGTAAAAACAGCCTGCCCAAGATTTTAAACAGGAACACTCTTGCCGGGAGTTCTACAATGCCAATGAGTGAAATTCAGGTCAGCAAGTATAATTCCATTAAAGTCATCACCATTAAGAAATAGCTCTCGTGCACTTCAGAAATGTCTTCCCTCAATACAAATAAAAGAGTCCTTTGCATTTAGTGTAATGATGAAAATAAGACGAAAATAAGATCTGCCACGCTTTTAACTCTGCAAAGGAACTGAATACTATTTCACCCTGGTAACCAGCAATAGAATTCCACACTAAACTTCCATCACATACATCTGATAACATCAGGATTAACCAGATGCTGAATATTAAGCATCTGCTTTAAAGACTCAGACACAAAACTAGCGTGCTGACGGCCTGTGTTTTTCAGTAGGCTTTATTAATGACTATAAGTCTACAGGCTCAGTTTAGACCTATCACTTACTAAAATACCATTCACTTGAAAACAGCACCAAAATGCTAATATTTAAGCCTATTTTTAGGACTTGCACCTCAATTTAAATTTTAATTTATTTTTTATTTTTTATTTTTTTTTTTTAGGTTGATGAGAATACAGCATAATTGTGACTACACTTTCATTACCAAGTTGGGCAGCACAATCAGAGCAAGTCTGAAGAGCAAAACAGCTGTTGCTGGAAGCCCAAAAGCCATGCTACAGGTGTTTTGGGGGGGAAATGCTTTACACTGGCTCCACCCCAGTCTCCTCCACTGAGCGACCATCAGTAGTTAAAGCACTATATGTTCTTGTAGCCTGCCTTTTGCTTTAATCTAGAAGGAACTCAGTGTGTGTTCTCCAAGACAATACAGCAAACTCAAACCAACACAAGGCACAGAAGGAGGATGAAAAGATTTATGTCACCAGGACATACCCTCTCTGAACTAACACATTCACATATGTACACTCTGTGATCCTCAGCAGAAATACCTGAGACAGAAACCATTTAATATGGAAGAAAAGGATAGAGAAACAACGTGTTTTCCATGAGGGTTCTGTTCTTATAAGCTTCCCCTGATTTAGTAACCTAGTACATTTTCAGGAAGGTTACAAAGCTTGCTGACTTTGGAGTAACTAGGAAGGTCAAAAAGGTTACACCCAAGATTCCTTAAGGTACTTCAATACTGAACAGACAACTTAAATGGGACTGTGGTAGGAAAAGTAAAATTAGGAGAAAAACTTGCACTTCTTAGACATTTTTTCTTTTAAAGAAAAACAATTATCTCTAGCAGTATGGACACAGATGATTTCAGATACAGAAATAAAATGCAGATGCTGGAGACTAAGTGAACTTCATATCTGTATATGGGTCTAGACCATCTCAAGAAGAATAAGAATCAGATTCTGCTCTTCTTTTCATGTGTGCACCATCACTAAAGCACCAAGGAGTTCTCCAAGTTGTAAATTCATTCATCATTACGTCAAGGAGTGGGACATCTCCTGCTATGTCTGACCGTTCAACATTCATCCCCACTGAACTGAAAGCATACAACAAGTCAGCGTAATCAAACAGGAATTCCGACATACCGAGCCACTGCCATCTCTCCTCTGCAAATTAAACCCAGACCCAGGGCCCAGGAGTTCAGCTTTCTGTGGTCTAAGGCTGAGTTCTGCAAAGTAGAGGTATGACCTTGGCTCAGCTTCATGGAAAAATTACTGTTGAGCTGTGAGAGCGTATGTAAGCTAAAACAATGCAAGACAAAAAGTAGTAAAAAGTAAATAAAAGTAGAAACAAAGAATGAAGTGAAATTTTTGAGTTGAAAGCAGTAACTCAAGGTCTCAAGAGACAAAAACTGACATGAAAAGGTATAAAAGCCTAAAGAAGTAATAGTCAAAAATCAGCAAGGTCAAGGAACAGTTTGTTCCAAGAAGCAGCAGAGCTTCTCCACCTGACTGACTGGCAGAGACTCGTGAGATGTTTGCATTAGGGGTGCTGCACACATTTCTGGTTGGCCCAATGTTCTTCTTCCCAATGTGCTAGCCAATAAACAATTACTGGGTATGTGCTAGTTGTATATACTCCCACTTGCATGTTTCTAGGTGAAAGTATGAATACTACAAGTTTCGATACCTATTTTTGATACCAATAGGCATTGCTGCTGTCCCTTGCCATCACTACACATTGATGCCTTCTGATTTCAAAACTTTGATATTGACAGGCATTGAGACCTATATGCATCATTACCTTTTGTTATCAATAGGTATCATCGGGCATCAATACTTATCAATAAGGATCAATACCTACCAATATCAACACCTTTCAATACTGATAGGCATCAATACATATAATTTTCTGCACCAATTTAAATATTTATCAAAAAGCATTGATACCTCCTGATAAGAATAGATATATCTCTTGATTCTGAAACCAGATTTCAACACTAGTATGCATCAAAACCTATTTCAATACCAATTTTGATATCAATAGGCATTCAGATAGAATGGTACCTATTGAAAGGAAGCAATACCTTTTACTATCTGTCTGTCAACACAAATCTTGATGTCAGTGGGCATTGATAGTTATCAATTTCAATACTGATTTTGATATCACTAAGCACTGATACTTACTGATATCAATAGGTATCAAAAGGTAGGCATTGATACCTATCAATTTCTATACTGATTTCAAAATCAATAGGCATCAACAGGCATTGATAGGTATCTGTATCTATTGATTTCTGGGAGCTACTGATTGCAATAGACATCCATACCTATTGATATTGACACCTTTCAATGGCAATAATCCTTAATATCTGTCATTTTTAATATGTATTGATAGGCTGATTTAGATAAGCACTGATACCTATTAATACCTATCAATATCAATACAGACAGACATAGATACTTATTGTTATGGTAGACATCAGTAGACAGCAATATCAATTGATAGGCATCAATATGTACAAATTTTGATACCATTTTATTTTTATAGCTATCAATCTCAATGCCTAGGTTTATTAAGAGGCCTCAATTCATATGGAAGTTTACATTCTGCCAAAGAGGCACATGATGTTTCAGTATGTAGGTTATAGGTGGCATTATTTGGTATGGAGCTGTTCACTTCTGCTACACCTCCCTGAGCAAAATATTGAAGAAGAAGCATAGTATCCTATAACCTATTTTACACTGGCAATTAGGAGTGCAAACCCCTGCATTGCGAGGGTCAGCGAGCATGTCCAAAATCACAAGCACAGATGTGGGGCACATTTGTTCATAACTAATCCTTGATACTTAGGCAGAGGACAAAAAAATAGTAATCACGTTATTTCATTATTTCCAGGAATTCTGAGTACCTATATATTCCTCCAATTCATTTTGTTTTCTTGGAAGTCAGTTCTCTTTAAAACAGGTTCAGTTTCCCTGAAGCATCTCTCCAGATAGCTCAGTTTCAGCCTCTGGAGGTGTTCTTCCTTCTTTCAGGTTTTGCAGTTTTCCGTTCAGCCTCCTCCCTGCAGCAGTGGCTCCTCTCCCACGCCCACCATTTCAGTGCTGAAGGCTGGCACTACAGACAGCCAGATCAGCTTTCTGACTTTCAGCTGCAAACATCATTTCTCAGTCCCACACACACACACACGTCCAAACCCAGCAGGGCGAGACAGACACACTCCCACCGAGCTGCCTAAGAGGCTTTAGTGCCACATGGAAAGACAGTTGGATTTACTGGCATTGTTTCCTATTATCAATATTTTGACAACTCTCTATTTTGGATTTAAATTTGCTTTTTTCACTAAAGGAAAAGTGACAGCTACAAAAGATATTGCTTGTCCACGTTATTCTAACACAGATCAGTTGCAACCGGAGCATGAGCATGCGTGGTGCCAGTGACACTTCCTAAGAGGCACATTTTCAAAGTTCACCTCTTGCCTGCTGGAGAAGGCTTGGATCCCCAGACTAATGCTTCTTGCTGATGGTAAATGTCACCATCATATCGCATTACCACAACCAGTTTAAAAAAGTCTGACATTTAAAGATACCAACTTAGAAATCGCCTCCCAACTACACCACTGATGAAGTACTGAACAGCAAGGAAAAATCACTATTCAGCAATTCAGACAACCTTCCTCAGGAACTTCTGTCTTTTTTTCCAGGGGCATTTCCCATGCAGATAGTGACTCTGCCCACATGGCATTACCTCAGAAACATTAACAAGATCCCAACCTTAGGGAGCACTGCTGATGGCCAGTGCTGAATCAGGTGGATGGATTTCATATGCTACAGCAGCAACAGCTGCCACGCCAAACCTGAGAGGGAGAAATACGACTGGTCTCCACCCTTACCTAATGTTCACCTCTATAAGTGGTGTCCCAACATCTGTGCAGCTGCTTCATCAAGGAAACAGTCACCAAGTGTGATGGAGGTTTCTAATAACAACTGACATAGTTTTCACAAGTTGTAACAGATCCCTTTAGGAGTACTTAGCTACAGAAACAGGGTGATGCACTTTGCAGATCAAACAAATAAAAGATTAAGTGGCTACACGGACTGAGGGCAAACACCTTGGCTTTTAGGCTATTTCACATCATGAAGTAACCTAGCCCAAAGTAAGCTGTTCAGCAGATTTATGAGTTTGGCACTGAAACACCACAGATCTCCATCGTATTTGGTTTAGGAGGGTCACTTTGGATCAGAGCCTGGCCTACAGCCAAAACATCTTCACAGAACTGTGAAGATTTCCAGCTACCAGACAGGTCAGGCACCGACTCCCCCGCCCCAGAGCAACCTACAGAAGCAGCAACACCCACGTCCTCCAAAGCTTTCCAAGGACACAGCGTTCCAGAAAGAGAGCAAAGAGGGGGCATCTCCAAAGAATTTCCCTGTCAAGTACAAATCTTCCCAAAATCACATTATTGGCCACAGCTCAGCTCGTGGTTCAGCTGAGACAGCTTTTAATTTCAAAGCACAACCTGTCTTCTCAGGGTTTTAGGAGCCTCTGGAAAATGAAAACAGCAAGATGCAATTCTGCAGCTAATAAGAACACACAAAAATTCTTTCTCTGAAGAGAGCTGAAAGACTCACATAAATTTCAGTGTACTTGAAATACTCTAACTGCACCCGAGGTCATTTCCAACTGATGTTGGTCCCATGGGGAACTTCTCCAACTACTGTTCACTAGGCGGTAGTCAACCCTATTTTTTATGTCAGTAAATCATGGTATTCATGCAGTCAGCCAGAAGTAGCTGTGGCCTGGTAGCCCATCATGTTGGGATCTAATATAATTTAGATAACCAGCACAGAACAGGCCAAACATACACTGAATCTTGCCTAATTATTTATCCAGGATTTAGACATATGTTGGCTCAAATCTGATAGGTTAGGGGTTTTTTTATAGAATCTACTCTACAACAATTATGTTCAAACCAGTATTTTCAAAGTTAGTTCACTTTAAATAATACAACTTCTCCATTGATCTAAGCAAGTCCCAGGCACCTTGAAGGAAGATTAAAGACTCAGTGAAATTAACCTCTTGCCTCTCCCAGACCCTCCATCTGCTTACCCACCCCTACCTTAGGATGTGTACATGTCTGCAAACACATTGCTTCCAGCACTGCTTGGTTTTAAGTGTTTCTATTGCCCTTGCCCATTCATCTGCATCACATTCCTAATCTGTTTGTCTTTCTTGTTGAATAACTCCTTTAAAGGGAAAGTTCAGATTTGTGATTGATACTTAGGAAGACTACCTGGCAGAACGATATTTATACCTTAAGATACTTCACTTCCATGAAACTCCCTCTGCAAAATGTTTAGGTGACCACACAGGAAAAGGAATGCTACTGTAAGAGATGCTGCATACCTACACACTAGGACAAGCCTGTATTCTATTTACAGATACCAGAATTGTGGGGTTTCTTCTTGTGATGTGTTTACCACAAAGAACACTACTTAAAGAAAAGGTCTGAGTTATTTTGCAGCCTCACAAAGTTTTGGTGTAAAGTCTCATACTTTTTGCAATTACTTTTTTTCAACAATAGGCTTTGACAAATAATCTTGAAATTGAAAATAAATAAATAAAGGGGGGAGGCTGTTAACCACCACAGAGAAGAAGAAACCCTGCAAGGCACTTCTAGCTTTTAAAACAGTATCTATTTAATATTAGAGTTACTTCAAATATTGTGAGCCATCTGGAACATTATGCCTCTGTCTTGACTGCTAGAAATGAGCTTTTTCTGTTTTTTCACTAGTAGAGACAGTTTCTAGTCTACCGAAAGTCTTTACTCCTATCACAAAACAAACCAGATAGTCAGCCAAGAGCAAATAAGTACAGTGAACCCTGTCCTGAAACTCCCCACAGAAACAACCTGCCTCCCCTGGGATTTCACAGTAGGTAGTTCATCTATCACAGGCAGGCAAAGCTTGAAACCATGTTATTGCTGGTGTTAGAAGTGGTTTCTTCCTTTATTTTCTTTTTTTCTGCAAAGGCAAAGCCCAATACTGGAGAACTTGTCACTTGCAATGAATTTTCCAGAGAAAATACAGACCCTCTATAGAAGGGAAAAGATATCTCAATGCATATGTACTTCAGCAGAAAAATGTGTGGTGCAACAAAGTCTTTTATCTTAGCTCTCAAGAAGGCATCTAAAACTATACGCTCATGCAACACATGATGAAAATACCTTTGTGTAACTTTGTTACTCAAATTTAAAACAAATTAAAGAGCCCACAAGCCCCACAGCTTGTCAAGTTATCACTTCTTTCACTATTAGAAAGCACATATAGAAGAAAATTTTCTTTGAAAGGAAGAAAAAAAAAATCAAACACACCACTTACAAATTCCTTTACCAAAGAAGCAGTAAACCACAGCTGTGACAGGGCCTTTCTGGTACCCTCAGCCAGGCATGAAGTGCAGCTCCCTTGCTTTAGGAAGCAAGCTGACATCTGTCTGAGCTAAGCTGGTCCTGCCCCAAGGCGTGACCTGCGCCCAGCAGCGTCCTCAAGGCCAGCTCTGGTAAGTGCCAGTTCCCACAGCAAAGCTGTCTCAGTACCAGAGAAGAAATTGTGCCAGTTTAAAACAGATGTATCTTCTTATCATTGTTTGCAAAACAATGAGGCAACTTACTCCTGCGTCGTTGATCTGAACTAAGAATAAACACATTTGTTGTAGATGTGATCCTTACTGGTAAGCTACTTTTGTACCTCTCTATCTCCCTCCTCCCTCCTCCTTTTTTGAGGATATAAAAAACATTGCTTTATTTTCACACTGTGGGGAAGCTTCCCTTGGGAAAGGTAGGAGAGAAAGACTAAACAGAGCCAAAAGTCAAAACATTTCCCTTTTCTCTCACTCCTGTCCAGTAGCAGCCACACACTGAATGTTTGTAAATACATTTCCTCTTCTCTTTAATCCTTAAAACTTTGTACACAGAAATTTATATATGCATCTAAAAAAAATGTTCTATTAAATTTTAAAATTGCATCTGCAGGATAGAAAAGCAGCAGCCAATGCATTTCTGCCCCAAACCAGAAAGAGCTTAACAAGTAGAACCTAATCAGCTTTTTCCTCTGCTATTAGATTACCAGAAGTTGCATCTTGCAGCTCTAAGCTACAGCTTCTCCCTTCCAGGTGAACGATTATGTGCTCAATTCAAAAGCTGCCTATGCAAAGGGAGAAAGCATCAAGTACCTCATTTCTTATCACATACATCTTTGATCCTTTTTTTGGACCTCTTTTGGCCACGGCATTCAAGAAACTTAATTTTGCCAATTAAATTATTAAAGTATTTGGGAAATTTGCCTTAAAATACTTGGGAAAAGCATGCACCTATAAAAACCAACCAAACAAACAACTTCTTTGTACCAGACTGGCAGCAGCTGAGCACTAGGGCAGGGATGCCACTAAAAGAAGGCAGATGTGCACTCCCTTGCCATGCCTCCCCAGTTTGGGAACTTGCACCCCCACCCCCTACAAACTAGTTCTAGCTTATTGACTTTCAGGGCACACTAAAAGGCCCATTTGTTTTCCCTAGCTGTGAGAAGACATGGAGGACCCTGGTGGGAGATCATAAAATTTGCTCCATTCTCACTTAAAAGAGTAGTGATTTGTATGTTAATAATAGGAAAACTAAGGCAGAGCAGTCTCCAGAGAAGTCTGTCTGTAAAACTATTCCCAAAGTGTGTCAGAAACAAAGCCAGGCACTTAAGTTCTAAACATTTAGTTGGAAAGAAAGAAAGAAATCCATGCTAGTGCCTAAATAAACAAGTTCTCCTGTTTTTGGAGGTGCAAGCCACATACAAAATCACACTAACACAAGCCCAGGAGTCATGCACATAATATTTTGCTCAGCTTTTTCACTTTGACCAGACAGGGAAATAAAACAACACCAACCATTAAACTCATTCGGTACATGTGCTCAGTTTAAGAATACCGTAGGTCTGCATTTGCCTACAGTTTGTCAATGCTCCAGCCTGTCTCAGCTCCTCAGCCACAGGAGGTTTTAAACATGACAACATGATTTGTGCCCTTGTGGCCAGGAGGGCCAATGGTGTCCTGGGATGCATTGAGAAAAGTGTGACCAGCAGAACAAGGGAGGTCCTGCTCCCCCTCTGCTCTGCCCTGGTGAGACCTCACCTGCAGTACTGTGTCCGGTTCTGGGTTCCACATCTACTCAAGAGAGTCCAGTGAAGGGCTGCGAGGATGACTGGGGGACTGGAACACCTGCCACATGAGGAGAGGCTGAGAGGCCTGGGTCTGTTTAGTCTGGAGAAGAGAAGACATGGTGGGATCTAAATAATGTGTATAAATATATGAGGGCTGGGTGTCAGGAAGGAAGGGGCAACCTGTTTTCACTTAGACCCTGCAATGGGACACAGGGTAATGGTCACAAGCTGGAGCACAGGAAGTTCCACCTCAACATGAGGAAGAACTTCTTTCCTGTAAGGGTTCCAGAGCACTGGAACAGGCTCCCCAGGGAGGTTGTGGAGTCTCCTTCCTTGGAGACTTTTCAGACCCATCTGGATGTGTTCCTGTGTGACCTGCCCTAGACTAGATGGTCCTGCTCTAGCAGGGGCGTTGGATTTGATCTCCAGACATCACTTCCAACCTCTAACATTCTGTGACCATTCTGTGATTTAGTTCTATTGTCAATCAAATTAGAGATTTTTTTCTCTGCTATGAGCTATATGTGGATGACATTAAGTGTAAGGGCGGGGGGGAGAGGAAGATGAAACAAGACATTGTATTTAAAAGCATTGCTCTGCATATCTACCTGAACATGAGAAATTTTGAATGACATATCCAACCAGTGAAAACTCCTGCTAATGTTCTAGCTGTAAGTGGATAGAACCCTAAAAATTTTGGCAATAAACCAAAGTAGGATGGGACAAATTAATAACTACCATTCCTGAAGGAGTACATAAAAAACAGGTAGTGACAAGCAGAGGACAGGAATTTCAGCAGTTGCCACTAAAAGGGATGAACTACCAGTGGCAGGCAAATCTAACACACAACTTGAAATCATGGGCAAATTAACACACAAGATCACTACACCTTCATGATTTTAAAAAGGCAGCATAAAATAATATTTTAAAAGCAACAGCACCGAGAAAAGAACCTGAAGTGAAAGTGCAATGCAGTAAAGGAACATGATTAACAGCGAAATAATTCCTGGTTTTGAAAACAAAGATTTTCAGAAGTTAAGTTGTATACATTAACATTTCTTCTCCACAGTCCTTGGGACTCATTATTTTAAATATGCTTATTAGTTGGTATGTAGCTGAAAAAACACATGCACATACTATGCTCTAGAGAAAGAAGAGAATGAGAGGTAATTGCTGCAAACTTTCATCACAGATGAAGGTACAATAAAGACCTTCCCTCAAGGAAGCACATCAATGAGAGTCTAGGATAAAAGGTGTGGTACTAAGGCAGCAAAGACAGACACTTATTCGGCCTGAAAAAATGGCGATAACAATTTGTACAGCCTTATTGTCCACATTCAAATTCAAAATGGCAGTAGAAAGACCTTTTTCAGTTAAATCAGAATATGAAAATACCTCATTTAACAATACAGTTCCTGTAGTGGTTTTCTGTTTAGATACAAATGCAGATTATCTCTCCTGGGTCATTACCACCAGAAAGCAACTGTATCATCCAAAAGGAACATGATATACTGAGTAATTACAGATGCTCTGTTGACAGCACTAAACTGCAAGTATAGGTTTTTAAAGTTATTCATGTAGACCAGTAAATTATATTTCCATTATAAAGGAAACCTTTCCAAAGAGTGAAAACCATGACTGCATGACGATAAGAGGCCAATGTGCAACTAGTCAGAGCTACAATGGCAGTATGAAAATTTATCTTCAAGAGATCATGGCTGGACTTATCAAGTAATGACCAGCAAAGAGTTCCTTACTCAGGGTAGATAAGTTCCACTTCTCCAAACCATGTATTTTATAATCTGCTTATACAGCAGCTCATCTGTACAGCTGTGCCTTCATTTTAAATCCACTCGCTGTTTTAGCTGCTTCTAGTGTGATAGTCAGTGTGCAATGAAGTGCTGGACTGGGTCTGCAGGATAAAGAAAGGTGAAAAATACACAAGCCCCTGCTATTTGGAAATTAAAGGTAAAGCATGCTGTTAGCTTTTAACTAAATGCTCTTACTTCATAGCCTCCTTCAGACACCTCGTAGCAGGAAAAGGGAGAGGCAGTTTATCTGTAGCAGGCACAGGATGCAGTGTGCTGTGTGATGTACCTTAAACTGCATTCTGTGTACGATGGCGCAACGCTCGTCTCAATTTGGCAAACAGCTCGGTGTTCACAGACCCACCGGTATCCAACTGGGCACAAAGGTCAGGCTGAGAACATCCCATTGTAGGATCCATTGTTTCCCTATGAACTGTGCCTTGTCCATCAAATTAGGCACTTATAGAACTTGAAACAGTTACTTGGTTAAATGACTGTTTCCCTTGGCTATTAGACAAAACGTATTACATCTCCAGGCGTGCGATCAAGTGATGGAGAGTTTGACCTAAATTTACTTTCTGTGCTAAACAACCAAAGGAACAAAAGGAATTACGCCTCACTGCCTACTGCCAGCTGCAAAGAGTGTCCACCAGCATGTGGCTGCAGATGAAATGCACTTTTGGAGTTTTCTGTACTGGCTTCTAGAAGCAATTGCAGGTCAGGTAACAAAAGACATTTCAGAGAGTTTAGAGCTTTGTGGTTGTGTTGCTTCATTGTGAGTTGTTGCTTTTTTTTTTTTTTTCTCCTGGAAGCTTTATGCCAACTATTTTTGCACTTTTGGGACCCTAAAATGATAGGTTTTAGAGGTGCCTTGACATCCACATAGCTAAGCTTGTGTGGAACTTCCATTTATGACAGATGCAATTTGAATCCTTACAAAAATGCCAACCTCAAAACAGCAGAAGTACAAGCAGATCATAGTCTCACACATTTGATAAACCAGACTAAAAACAAATGCACTTCTTAGAAATAAGCTTTCTTTAGCGGGGGGAGCATTCTGAAATTTCATAGACTGCCTTGATTTCTGGAGCACCTGCTAGAAACTATCAACATACAGCCATTTTAAAACAGGTTGAGTTCTTTTATCACAATGTCATTTAAAAGAAAGCTGGCAAAATAATACATTCAGTTAACAAGGCTGAATATTTCCAATTGAAATTCAAAAGTTTTGGGCACCCAACTCCTTTGAATTCTTTTATAAATAGATTTTCATATTCTGGTAGCAATGTTTTTTCAGCCTGTAACACCCCTGAGTGTGTGGCTTTTGGGCATTTTGAGAAGCAGCAGGGAATGAGAAATAAAGCTAAGGGAGCGATCTACATCAACAAAATCATACTGAAGTGCAAAGCAGAAAATGTACATGTGTGTCTCCTTCAGCACAGAAGTAACCTGCAGTTTTACAGGGAAAAAGAACTAGAAAATAAACACTGATGTGTAACCAGCCTAGATGCCACAGTTAGAGAAGCCTGAGGACTAATGTGAGTAGGGACTGCCTCCACCAAAACAGCAGGACCTGCTTCCAGTCTATGAAATCAAAGGGTCTGGTCCGTTTTCACAGAAGCATTGGTACCGTGCTATGGGCACAGCCTGTCAGAAGAGATCTCTGTAGGACTAGAAGCTTTATCAGGTGACACTACCAACAGAATAGGGGAAAAAAAGCATTAAGAGGGACTTGCTGCTTGCTAATGAACACACAGCCCATGCTGACACTCTGGGATAACCAGGTACATGAGTATCAAACTCATGAGTTTAAGGTCATTTTGTACACTGTTCTTCCCGAGTGCAGCTTTGCTGTTTGGTCTGTTACACCACTTAAATGTATGAGCTGCACTCAGTTTAACTTGACAGAAGTGTAACAGAAAATAAGTTTTAGACACATTCCTCCCTTCACCTGCTCAACATCAAGCATCTCTCAGCTCCAGCTCCCTCTTGACATCTCTCACCATGCTCACAAGAGAGAGCTTATTTGTGGTTATTCCTGTAAGCACTCTTCTCTCACAACTCCTATCCAAAGCTTAGCATCAGCTCTTAAAGGTTTGTAGATTTATTTTTTTTTAGGTTGCCTTTTTTACAAATATAAATGTCTTTTTTTTCCTAAAATGTAAAGGGAGAGGATTGAGGAGGGACCAAGCTTATTCCCAGTTCCAGGCACAGCCCAGCTTTATTTCACAAGATGAAGCACCAGGACATCCAACCCCCGGCAGGGTGAGGGGAAGAGGCACACATCCCGACACGCCAACAGTGTACTGACAAACTTCTTCCAGCACCAAAAGGCCCCTTCTTTTGGTGATTCATTCAAAGCTCTTGCTCAAGGTTTTTGAAAAAATGGGCCATTGGCAGCCCCTCAAGGATTCATTTTCAAAAAATTATAGCTCCCAAAAAAAGCACTGCTTACAGATAAACATTTACTTCTGAGAGTCAAACCAGCACTCCCCCACACACCCCTTCACACCCCCTCCATGTTTCAGATTCTGAAAAAGACAAGCATTGGAGCCAACATGTTAAAAGGACTTTGAATATACCTCTGATGGCTCAAAAATGTCTCAATCAAATCTTTTTTTCTTTCTAGAGAACAACATGATGCAGTGAACATTTATCTGATGTTTCAGGTCATTAAACCTGGGTAACAATTCCTTGCTGCTGGCACAGTGAAGTTCTTTCCACCTGCCCCAAGGCCCATGTCCCCACCCCTCCCTGCCTGTAATGCAAGTCTGTGCTCTTCAAACACGAAATAAAGAGCTGCAGTCAGAGACAAGGGAGTTGCCTGCAGCTGAGCTGACAGTGACAAACTTCAGGTTACACAAAAGATCTCCTTACAAGCAATGCTGAGCAGTATTACAAGCAAAGCCAGCAAGCCGAACCAGCAGCCTTCTAGTTCTCACTGCCTGTGCTATATTCCTACCTTCAGCAAAAATTCCTTCAGGGCAGCAAGAACAGCAGTAAACCTGTCATTAACAGCCACAGTGCTGTCACATCAGCCACTCTCCCATGTCAGCTACAATCTTTAGCTCAGCTGCTTGTCTCTTTGGGGAGAACCTTCCTTGGCTGTCAGGAAATAGAACACATACATCAGTCCTTCATAAGCATATCCAAGCACTCCAGGGCACAAATAAACAAAACAGTCCTATTCTCTGGGTAGTCATGTTGATTTTGAAAAAGAAGCCAAAAGATGCCTCTGAGAATAGTCCCATATATGAGTTAGCATGCTAGAACTTACATGTAAATATGTGATGTAGAATAAGCCACTGTTCGGCCTTTCCCTTCCCTGCACCAGCACTGGAAAGCAGGTTGTTTTTAACCACATGCTTGCTACAGAACTGGGTTTCCAAAACACTTCACTGAAGTCCTTGAATCACAGCCAAACAATTGGCTAAAACCCTAGAAACCTGCAGATCATTACCTTGGGCACTGGCATCTAGAAGCACAAAAAAAGATCTCTTTCTTTATGTCTCCTCAGGCTTTGTGCCCATCAACATCACTTGAAAACAACGACCACAAGCAGGGGAGCATATCTGTTCACCACACACTCCAAGGTGCCATCCATTAGATAACAACATCTGAAGACAGAGACATTTTATAAAAGTGACTTTCTGGCACAGCCAAAGCATTTATAACACAGCCGAGTTGTTGCAGTGGTAAACTCATGGCACTCTCCTAAGTCACATAAACTTCAGAGAAATGTGCAGTATTAAGAGGTTTCAAACTACCAAGATTGCTGGAGCTTATTTGTATCTCTGGCCACCTAAAACTCAGCTGCTAAGAGAAATCACACGGGAGTGAGCAGAGAAGTAAAATAGTATCACCATGTACTTAGTGGGGTGGTCAAGAGGCAGAAGAAAAAAAGTATAAACGTCTTCCAGTTACAATCCTTGACAGTACTGAAGTCTGTAGGAAATTATTTCAGAGCATATGTTGGAAGGCTTCATTACCTAAGTACACTCAGAAAGCCAAATTAATCTAATGAAATACTTAAACCATTAAATCCTCACGTGGGTACTCTCATTCAGAATTATGGTGGATTTAACGTTGTTCATCTTGAATTCATTTTCAAGATTAACTACTTGGAAGAGTCGACTTCTCATCAACTATACGACCCATTCTTACAATTGCTTACACAGTAAATCCAAAAGGAACCAAGGTGTGACTGAGATGACAACAGTGTCGTGTACCTGAATATAAAGCCCTTAAGAAACAATGGATGCAACCAAATGCTGCTGTTTTGTCTCCCAGACAGCAGAGGTGTGTGTATGTCCCCCCTGTGCATGCTGGCTTTCCCTGGCACAGCAAACCCACTCCAGAGCCCCAGTCCTCAGCAATCAATGATCTAAGCCCAGCACACACAAATAAGTGATCCATGGGAAACTATAAGAGGCCCAAGAAATTCCTTCCCAAAAGCAACTAACTGGTCTGTGCAGGAGACAGGAAGACACAAGAACTGGCCAAGTCTGTGGAAATAGTTTCTCATGGGTACCAAAACCTATGACAAGTTCAGGCATCTAACAGCAACAAACTGAGGCAGGGTTCAAAGGCAAGTATGTGCCAAGCAAGGCACTCTGCTGCTGCCTGTGGGAAGGACAACAAAAGCAGGTGATAGCTGTAAATTAACACACTATATGGGGATATTTAGGTGATTAAGGCAGACCCTGTAGTGAGTAGTTTCACTTAAAAGGGCTTTGTCAGCCCAGTCATGGTAGCTGGCCGATTTTGTTTACATCTCTCAGCAGAAGAGGTGTACATAGTGAAAGACAAGTGGTAAACCAGAAAAGGACAGAATTGTCCAGGGACTTAGAAGAGACATATTAATTTCATACAACGGCAGGCAGGATATGAAGCTGAAGAAGGTGCAGTTCAGATAGAACTAAACTAAGCTATGTAAAAGGTGAGTTTGAACAATAAAATATATATATATATATATACACCTTTAAATATCCAGTGCTGACAAAACACAAATTTTGACTATGGAGTAAGTATATGGTTTGTCAAGCATTAAATGCTTTTAAAAGGGTCTGAGCTTTGTCTGTTGCTTAAATTAGAACTACTTTCAAATAATTTCTTCAGCAAAGTTTTAGTAGTGATGAGTTGCAGAGCACAGAAAACCACAGAAAGCTCAAAATGACCTAAGATAGCTTTCCTGCTAACAACATTCTGAGAAGTTCTACAAGTCTTCTGAGAAGCTTTCTTCATTGGATGTGATCAGCTTTACTTCATTTTGGTTACACAGCTGAAAAGAACCTTCTCCCTTTACATCCCTGTTCTCCCCCAGCACTGTTTGCAGCAGCTTTCCCTCTGGTGGTAACACAAAACCAACTGCAAGTCTCTATATAAATACACCACAAGATTCCTGTATCTGTTGACAAGTGCGAGATTCAGCTAAGACATATTTGAAAGAAACTTTTAAAATCATGCATAATTTTTAAACAAGGACTTCAACTCTCGTTTTCTTCCTATTTTGTTTCACAAAGTCCTCCAAGAGCACTGTGTAATGCTGAGAGATTTAACTACCTTATTTCTGAGCCATCTCACCTACAAATAATTATTTTTTGTCAAGACAGCCTGAGCTTCTAGGATCCTGCTAACAACTTGCTTGCTAAAGACTGTCTCTTCCACAACATATGTGTTACTCATGAATGAACTCAATAGTGCTAGCAGCACATGTTATGGCAGAAAATAAAGAGTCTAGGAGAAGATCCCCTGCTGTCCTTTGTATTCTTAAGTCTCACCCAAGCACACAGCTGCAACAGCTTCATATTGTACAAGCTGAACAATATACCATGATGTTTTTTTGCTTTGAATGTATTTCAAGACTGAGAACAAACAGTCATCACAATGGGCAGCTTCAGATAAGTGAGTCTGCAACGTTTTCTTGCCACCTCTTCCCAGGATTATACCTGAGATATTGCTTCAGTGAAAATATTTTGAATCCCTTATGGAGAAATTCTCTGCTCTTCCTCCCCACAGAAAAATTTCTGAAACCCTTCTATGAAGAAACAGAAGTGACGTGATTACTGCTGGAATAATTAGATGCAAAAGAACACAGAAATAAATATAAAGTGGAAGTAGGACCACTCCTTTTTGTAGCAGCTCAGTGATGGAGATCCGCTAAGCTGCCCTACCTGGCTTATCAGCAGAGAGAAACAGGCATCTCTACACAACCATTCCAGCCCACCTCCAGTCATTGGAAAAGCTGTAAGAAAACTGGCTTTTTTTTCCTCCACTGGGTGACTTGAAGTAAGGGGAGGTGGGAAGAGTCAAAATTAATAGATCGTTTCAATTGTAAGAATTTAGTTCCTTGAAGAGAAAACAAAAATCTGAAATAGGATCTTCTAGAGTAAGCAGTTCTTTTCAGATTTTTTTCAAGTTTCTTACTGCACACTAATACATCTTAATGTGCCAGACACAATTTTATGAAATGGTTCTGTTGGCTCAAAATAGGGCATTTTGGTTAAATGTCATTCCAATGAAGAATTTACTCAGCTCTACTCAGTTGTAGAAAGCAGTTGATGCACAACTGAAAAACAAATATATGAGTATCTGCAAGAAAATCTTGCCTGCTCTGTTACGTGGAAGTAAGAATCAAACCCTGAATTTACAGAAATTCTTTCTTACATTCACTCACTGTATCAAAGCTCTGCATCTGGAGTTCCTCAATAACTGAATGAAAACCCAGCATTTAAAATGCAAAGAGTACAATAAGGATACCTCAGATCGAATACTCAGTTACCTACTGCCAGAAACAGCCAACTGCTTCTATACCATATTAAAAGGTTTTGAAAGCTGACAAAACTGAGGATTCTACCAAGGTACATTAGAAACACGACTGGCATCTCAGACAAAATTATCTGAGGATGGAAGTAGATTATTTTCCTTTAATTGTGAAGCATGAGTGTGTAATCTTTTAGGAGTAAGCCATTTCTTTTGTGGGAAAAATGTTCAGATGATAGCCTGTATCTCACTGTCTGCCAAGTTTTGGTCTCTTACAGTACAAACTGGATTAACAGTAATTGCTTTCTTTTATTTGTCTGTCAACAACTCCCCACTGCTTTTATTTTCAGTCTCCTGATTTTCATTTTGCATGGATAGTTCAACTTGAACAGTTTATATTGATCCAAGATGTTCACAGCCATAACAAGATATTAATAGGATAATGCCAACATGGAGAATATGTAGAAAACATAGCAACCTAAAAAATACTTTCTGATACTAGGTAAAAAAGATGAAACCTGACAAATTAAGCTTTGCAATGTGAAAATATTTCGCAATATCTTTTGTGCACCAATCACAATAAGAAGCAATGAAACATCAACTTTGTTTCAAAATGTAATTCTTGGATTAAAAAAAAGCTATCTGTACTCATCTGTAATGTAGAATTCCACGGACATGCATATTTGCTAACGCACCTGTCAGAGAATTCAGAATCAATTTTCTGAAAAGGAACAAACTGGTAGATCTGGAAGACAAGCTACAGACAGCATTTAGACACACAATAGAAGAACATCAGAAACAAAACAGCCCGGGCTCTCACACACTTCACTAGGGCCTGAAGAAAGCCCTTATGTGCACACATATAATTACAGTTCTGATTCTCATACACCTTTATTGCCTTTGTATCCTGCCAGGAAAGTGATCAAGATTGCCCACTTATCTATTTCTGTGTTGTGGAAACATGTTACAGCTTACATAATTAATGTGCACTAAACAGCACGTGGCTGAGTTCTACATAAAATACCAACCCAGTGAATGCCATCTTTAAAATTCCCCTGCTAAGATTTGAAATAGTGAAGAAAACAGTAAGACTATCATTTCTCAGTTCCTTCCAATCAAGACAAGTCACTAGAATCCTCACCTAAAGGAACTGTCTATTGAAGGCACTCACCACTTCAGAGAAGCTGGAAAAATTTGGGTTTAGAGATTAAAGGAATGAAGAGCTGATGGTCGGGAAGTGGGACTGGCTGGAAAAAGAAGCTCATGCCACTCTCCAACAGTTTTAAGGAGTATTTCACAGGAATGTTCCCTAAATGTCACATACTATCAAGAAGCCAGAATGGATATAATGCTACAAATCATATATGGATGAAAATACTGGAGCTTCAGATAAAAATACCAGAGCCTGTTCCCTACTAATCTGTTTATTTGTAGCTCCACATCACGAAGAGACACATTTGGGAAAGGTGAAGACTGAAGTCTGTGTTAGGTTTTGAAGAAAAACTCTCCATACCCTTCAGGAGGCATTGATTCTCTGTCTACCTCTTCTGCTGATGGCTTGCCTGCTATAGAATGATATAATTAATGGGCAGAGCAGCAGCCAAACTGCTCCCTCTGCTCCCACATCACACACCAGAGATCCAAAGCACCAGACGACCAGAGGGAGGAACAAGTCAATGCACTCATCCCCCACACTGCACGTGAAAAGGGGAGTGAGGCAGGTGAGAGCCAAGCCATGGGCAATGGCAGCAGCCAGGCCATGAGCCCAGTTGTACAGCAGGGACTCAGGGACAGCTTCACGTTCTAGCCCTGTCATCCTGGGAACTCCACTTGCCATGAAGAGCCAAGGAGCCCTTCCAATAGCCAGAATCCTCACACGGCACATGCACTGCGTAGACAGACCTCCCAACAACCCTGCACTCAAAGTCACTTCTTGTCCCATCTCCAAGTTAATGTGGAAGGCAGGGGCACCTGGTGGTGATCTTCTAATCAGTTTCCACAAAAGCCTGGCCAGACCCTGAGTGAAAACCAATCAGGAGGGTCCTTCATGCCTGGTTGTGGACATCATCCATATCCCAACCCTCCTTCAGAGCTGGAGTTTAACCCCAGCACTTCATTACCACAGAGCAACATCAAGGTGCCAACTGTCACAGTTGATGCCCACGGGTAGTTAAGCCACTAGAAATATAAGAGAAAGAGTCTGAAGGCTCAGGAGAAGGTCAACCTATCTCAGGTTGACTGCTTTCAAGTCAGCACTGAAAGAGTGCATATACTCCTGCCTGTAGGTGTTCTTCTGGTCATTTGTAGTTGACACTCAAATTGTTAGAGTGGTGGTTTGTAGTATTATGAAAAGTCCTCAACAAATATGCTGAGGTACTCTGGCTTTACTGGAATCCTGATCAGATAACTTCAAAAGGTAAGTAGGAATCTTGACTGGACACATAAACCATGTTTAATATATATATGTATGATGTGTGCATGCATGTGTACAAGGCTATTTTAAGCAGAGAAAGAATCTCTGCATCTGGATTCATCCTTTGGATATTCTGTTCTTTTTTCTCCCACAGGTCACAATAATGAACACCATACATACATTAATCCCACACAGCATAATCTCTTAACTCATCCCCAGTCTTGGTTAGACTTCTATGTTTGCTGTGTCTCTGAAGTAAGAAAAACATATGTATGGGAGTAAGTAAGGAGGTTTGGAAAAGGGTTATTGAAAGTGTTATGCAGCTTCATAATTCCAGGGGATCAAAGCTGATTCTTCTCCAGATCAGACCAAGAAGTTTCTGTTCACTATAATGGAGATTATGGACCACTGGAGGCTTAGAAACCTTTCTAATATTAATCAGCCAAGAAACCAAGAAGAGAAATGCTCTGTTTTGTTATTTAAATGAGCAGACCTTTTTTGGATTATTGGTTTAGAAACACTTTTATATGTGAAGAGTCATATACATTCCTTATCTTCATGGGAATAAAATACAGCAGTAACTTCTCCAAACAAAATTTTAAAAGGTGGAGAATTTTCTTAACACACACACAAAAACAAAACAAAACAAAACAAAACAAAACAAAAAACACAAACAATCCAAAAAAAAAAAAAAAAAAAAAAAAAAACACCCCCCCCCCCCCCCAAACCCATTCTAAGTCAATTCTGAGTTCCAGTTCTCAGCTTCAGTACTGCAAGAGAAAGGCAGTTCAGATTTTGACCCAAAAAGCCAGATTCTTAATTAGCACAAACCTCAAAGTTCCAAATTCATCTAACATGAATCATTGCTTCCAACTGTTGAAGTAAATATAGTAGACGTCAGCAGCACAGCCTTCCTTCCTACAAATGAAGGGGGAACAAAAGAAACTGGATTTTGCAGATGGTTCTGCACTACCATTTTTTGTCACAGTCGGCCTGTGGAAGCAGGAACATGAGCACGGGCTGCCATAATTAACATCTAGTTGGGTCTTTTCTGCTGCAAGATACATTAAGCTGTTTTGATATACTCTTCCCACACAAAGCTGCCTATTTCCTTTCTGCTTGACTAACATTAGGCTCTTAAGCAACAATTAGCTTTAGCAATGGTAGGAATGCTTTCATTCAGTTATTCATATTATTGAGATCGATGGGGGAAGGGCTGTGGCATAATTGTTGCTGTTCCAGATACACTATAACTAAAAAATGTTTTCTAGTCTCTCTTCCTTCTTCTTAAAGGACTCACTGAAGCAAAATTTCAGTGAAAGATTAATGTAACTCTGGAGGAGATAAGTTGCTAACAAGCAGGAAAATTTGAGTGTTAATGATCAACATGAATTAAAATCAAGTTCCTCCTTAGGAGGTTTCCATTCTGAGTTTCCAGTGTAAAAGGGAAGAACTTGCCTTTCCTTCTTATCTTAGATATTATGCTAATTAATGTACTGTAAACAAAGCAGGAGATGGTATTTACCCTCCCTTTGTTCTCCTTGTTGCATGTTTCCTTGCACAGATTTTAATTCAGAACTACGTGCTTTGGGAAACATTTGGAAGGGAAGGTATGATTTGGCTCAGAGGTAGAGACTTTGTTTTGTTGTGATTTGGGACTGATTCTGTAGCACTCTTCAATTATCATTCTTTGAGTATTTACTAAAAAAATGGAAACTGCTCCAGAGTGATAGGGAAAAAGCTCTACAAACAACAGGCAAGGAGAAGTGCATATGTCACACTCACAAAAGGAAAAGCCATTTGACGTTTCATAGTTCCTCACCCCACAAAGGCAGGAGACTATTTTACTTGCAATTTCTGACCTTCTGGAGCTTTACCTTTGACGACCACTTTGTTTTTCAAACACAACTGTGTTACTGTACAGTAAACATGCTACACTATAAATAAATTGAAAAGAAAGAACATCTTAACATACTATTTTTTCTGTGATCCGAATACTACAATTATTTGGTGTACCTCCTTTCTTTTCCACATCCTTCAGAGATTGCTGTATGTGACCGTATTCCATGGCTACAACACTTTTCCTTCACCTTAAGAGCTCATTTTCTCATCTTATTTTGCTTCCTTCCTCTTCTATGTGCTTAATTTCCTGTTTACCTACATGTGTGTGTATATATATGTATATATTTATAGACATAGATATATGTCTCCATCCTGCATTCACACTCTCTCAGAAGTGTGTGTGCTGGTTAAAACATCCAGCAGAGGCTGCCCAGGCCTGAGCCTCACCTATAGTGCTGAATCTTCTGAAAACCACACAATTTTCACACTACAACCATATCCTGATGCATGTTACTTCTCCCAGTGTATGCAAAGAAGGGTATTTTAAAGGCAATTTAAAAAAAAAAATAAAAAATAGACCAGAACAGAAACCTAGTACAAAAAAAAGCAAGCCCAAAACAGTCTTAATCATTTTGGATTTTCTTACATTATAAAATAATAAAGAAAAAAAAACCAGAATTCTCATGTAAGTCTGCATTGAAAATATTTACATCAGTACTGATCTTCACTACATTGCAACTTTTTATGCCAGGGTTTCCCAAAGAAATAATCCTTCCATGCTGTCTCTTACACACCAGTAATTTCTGAATCAATAGGCTAATTTCTTCAAAGACACTGATTTTCTTCAAACATTATGATATTATGTAGTTAAGCTGAGGAGGGAAGAGTATCAACACTTCAACAGAGAGAAAGGCTGTAAATTGTGTTCCAGCCTTACTAGACACCAGAAAATGCATGTATAGCAGAGTGTTAAAATTGTCCTATCTGGGAAAAAAGCTTCAGCTGGATCTCACATCTTCCTAAACACCAAAAACACCAACTACTCAGGCAAATCTCTAAGAAACCAGGGTTTACTTGTTCTGCTGCTGATGGATTGACTTGATTGAGAACTGCCTTCACAGTTTTACAGAGGCAGTTCAATTAACTTACAGACCTTATTAGCTGATCTAATAATCTGATTTAGTTAATCTAAATTCCTTTTATTCTTCGTCTTT
>NW_008622091.1:36756-40810 GCF_000691845.1 Merops nubicus
TATCTGCACTTTGAAGACAGCCAGCGTTCATCACATCTGCAAGACAACTGGGTCAGGACCAATTCCTCCTATGGAAAACTTATGAAACATTCCTTAAAACCATCCACACATCATAACGTAAAAGTTTATGGAAAAAGATTCCCATGGTATTTAAGTGCAAGGCAATTATGACAGAGTGCATAAGGTGACACACATGTCTACCTTCAGGTTATCTTCTGCCAGATGTCTCAGCTGGCAGATTTGAGTGGTAAAATGTATGCAGAACTCTTGGAATTACATTCACTAGTCATGTTTTCCTTGGTCTGCTATTTCATTACTAATCTTGGTAGAACTAAACAAACATTAAACATTTTTAGAATGCAAAGAAAAATTTACAATAGGCAAAGTATCTGCTTGCCAACTACACTGTTCTAGTTTTGGCAACCAGAGAGGTTGTCCAAGAAATTATTTATTGTCTTGTTTGAGAACTAAGTTTCAAACATAGTTTTGAAACTATGTTTTCTTACTGTTGTAGAGCTGGATGCAAAATACCCACACGTTGCTGCATGAAAGAACGTGAGATTCCGTACGCCCTACACAGCACTGGGAATTTTGCCCTTGTGTGGACTGCAGAACCAGAGTTATTCTTTGGGGAAATAATTCATATTACACCCTGCTTTAGGGGAATTGCATATAGCCCTTTCCCCCCCATAACTGAGAGTATAGTTCAGCAAATAAAATAAAGCTTTCCAACCAGATGTGCTGTTGTGTAAGAGAACAACAATCAATTTATAAATAGGTGAATAGGGTTTTATCCTCACCTCTTCCTCCCCCCAGCCCATATATGAGCAAGAGTAAGCCAAATTTTGAACTCAGTTTGATTTTAAAGCAGCTTTAATGATTCAGATAATACTCTGCTCAAATTAGCATCACAGAGTCTCTTTGCTGACCTAAAAATTGAACATAGTATTAGTAAACAGCAATACGCTTAAAACAGTCTAAGTGTCACCTCTTGTATCAAACACCTAAAAAGCTTTTCCTATGATTTACTACCTAATTACAGCTATGCTGCAAAAGCACCCCACTCGTGGTGGGTTTTCCTTAGGTTTACTGATGTGTAATTTTGAGAAAGTTTATCTTAAAATGAGGGTATGGATTAAAGCTGCCCTAGCAGATCTGATAGGGAGTAAGCACTCATCTATTGTATACCCAAAGCGTACGATACCTGTCGGCAAAGTTCAGGAGTACAATTTATCAAAATTTGTGAAAAGAACACAAACATTGATTACATTTTAAGGTCAGCTGGTCACTCTTTAACTTTCAAGCACTTAATTTTGCAACGCTGTCTATGTTAGCAGACATACTAAATAATATCAGAGATTTTGTGAAGACTCTGGAAAACAGAGCTGCCTTAATGTAATGGTTTGAAACCTGCTGCCCCTGGTGGGTGGAGATCTGAAACCCTAAACCAGGTGCAAGCCTGAATGAAAGGGGCGTACACCTGTCCTATTCCCACTCCCCTCTTCCTGTCTTCGGGACTTCCTGCCAAGGTCTATTAAAAGGGTGAGAAAGGCACGCCTCTTCCTCTTGCTTTCTTGCTCCTTTGCCTTTCGCCCCGGACACACGCTGCTCTGCTGCTCTCTGTGCTACACGTGGCCGTGGCCATTTTGGAGACCTGGGCCTGATCTACAGACTGATCCCCTGCCTCCATCCACGTCCAAGGATTGTATATCCAGCCTCAATCCATCTCAATCCAGCGAAATCCAGCGAGATCCAGCACCGGGGAGCCTCAGCACAACATTTGGGTTTTGTATATTTTGAAGTTTAATCTTCCTTGCCTTGTTGTTCCTATAACCCCCTTACCCTGTTAAACCCCTACCCTTTTTCCTTTCTGTACCCTGTTTAAACCCCTACCCTTCTTGCTTTCTGTTCCCTGTTAAATAATATATTTCATTTTGTTAATTTTCAATTTGGTGCAAGGTTTTCATTACCACTGCCTTCCTTATTTACCTCTCTATCTGGGAAACTGAGGGATAAGGGAGGTGGGACACAATTCTGCCTTCTAACCGGGACACTTAATAAGCAACCCGAATGTCATGTCTTCAGGATTTCTGATTTCTTACTTTTTAAAAAAATTTACATTCCTAAAAGTGTTTATCCTCCAATCACGGTCATTTGAGGCAGGAGAATTAACAATGTGTAGCTATGAGACATTCTCCCTTGAATAACAATTCTAATTGTCATGTGCACTAGAAAGATACTTATTGACAGAGCCCACTGTAAGTTTTGTTACTTCCAAGGAGGAAAACTGAGAAGACAGACAAGACTCTACACTGGCAAAAGACGTGTGCATTCAGTGGCTCTCAGTTTCAACTAACTGAGGACTGCATTTACCTTCTAAATTGATAAAATTTTTTCTTCTCTTTTTCTGCCTACTACTATTGCATTTGCATTGTGCCAGGCTAAGCAACTGCAGGCAGCAATCACCTCAGAATTAACCTGACTGTATGTAATGAGGAGGAAAATGCAAAAAACATTAATTGCATTGTAGGAAATACCTACTATCTAGAACTGACTCTGAAGTGCTTGGAAAACACAGAAGGAAGAAGTGCACCTGCTACAAGTCCCGATTCCATTCCTGCCTCAACTCCTATTAAAATGAAGGGGTGCCCACAGCAGGTTACACCTTAGTCTATGATACATCCTTTTGTCCTACACCCTCCCTAAAGAAAAACAACCTTCACATGTGTACTGGGGCTTATACTCCATTCCTCAGATCTACCAGTGGTCACCCTCAGAACTTATGTAGGTCTGGCTCACAACTTGTCCTACGTAATGGATTTTTGTGCTTTTGTTTCTTGGAATTCTTCATGTTCTTCCTCTTTAATTTTGACATTTAAAGGCAAACAAATAAACAACATATGTTGCTCTTCAGTATCTACCTGAAATTCCCATGGCTACTAATGGCATGGGCATTAAGATAATGGATTTGAATATTTAACACTGCAGATATTTCATGAAGCCTGGATTCATTCTACATCTTTTTCCTTACTTTACAGCAACCAACCACAATGCAGGTGTTGCTTTTTAGGTTTGGGTGTTTTGTTTTGTTTTTTAAAACACATAAAAAAAAATTATAGGAGCTACTCATTTTGAATTCTTCAGCTATCTGGCACAGAGGAGCCAGCACCACAGCACAGTCAGAACACTAGCCCAGATTATCCTGACACTGTGATCTCACAGCGTGCTGAGCTGCACTCTACCACAGAACAGAACATCCTATTCCAAAAGACAACTGAAATATCTATTTTTCTGTACTATACCAAGCTTTCCCACGGTAGGTGGTGAACTACATGCCCTCTGAAGCTAAGTGTGTCCTTATTACTGCCTTCAGTCAAAGCATTCTCTGCAATTCCAGCAAAGGAAAAAAATGTGCAAATGTTTATATCCCACAGATAAACCCAAGTGCCACCATTCTGACTGCCTAGTGTTTCAAATTTTATTCTGCATCTTTCATATTCCCCCTCCCCTCCCCTCCCTCTGGCTTGTAGGGTTTTAATTTTAGATACAGATAATTTAAGATTACTGCTCCTAATAAGAAATGGTTTAGGATGTTTTCCTCCTCTTCTCCCATTAAGAAACACATTACACACACTTCCACTTCTGTGCACTACATGCTAACGTTAGCTGAACTATGGGGCAGAACTGGAATCTGCTACAGTAGTGTATTTCTTTTGTTACACAGTAGTAAGATTTTAATTAAAAACATCCAATTCCCATATGGTTTTCTACTACTTGGGATTCTAACTATCATTTTTAAGAAAAGAATTATTTCATTATATTCCTGCAGAAGTTCCAGACCAGGTTGGATGGGGCTTTGAGCAACCTGGTCTAGTGAGAGGTGTCCCTGCGCACAGCAGGAGTGTGAAAACTAGAGGATCTCTAGGTCCCTTCCAACCCAGTCTATGTTTCTCATTGTAAGGTAAGTGCACATAAACACAGAGAAGGTGTCCAAATAACTTCTGTAACCATTGGGCAATTTCAGTCAAACTGAACTTGTCCATGGTCAGCAGGA